>NW_024879195.1:729785-752191 GCF_018340385.1 Cyprinus carpio
CTGAGTTAATCTGTAAGATCAACCATCCCATTCATCCAGCCGCCAGAGGGCGCCATCTCCTCATTACTGACTGTGCTCTTTCTTCGTTCCTCCACTTCCTGTAGCTTCCTGTTTAAAATCCAGCTCAGTTGTACAACAGATTGCGAAGTATTGGACAGCTAACCCCTGTCTCTACAAGCGTTTTCTCATTGGCCCAATTGATTGCCTCGTGTATGTTCTTTGGCCTTGTGTCTTGACCTTGTTTGTTCGGATTACGATTTGGATTTGTTTGCTGTACGGGACTGCTTGCTGTGAAGATTGACCTTGCTTGTTATTGGACCACGATTATCTGCCTTATCGGTGTGTGTGGTTTTCTCCACATAACACATCTCCAGCAAATGGATTCAAATACTCAACCGAGTCTGTCATATAGCTTACAGAATACCCTTCGCCTGACTACCAGAATCCAGCAGTCAAGCATCACATCTTCAGGCCGCCTTTGCCTTCGCAAAATGAAGGAAGATTACGGATAGTTTCACAAGCTCACTTTCATCTCTGCGAGCCGCGGCGAAGAAACACGAAGTCTCACCCGCTACATTACATCTCTCCCAGCGACTCGACCTGAGGCGGGTAAGGATTTTTCTTTACCAGGATAAATTTGATGGCACAGCGGAAAGGGTGACAAGGGGTTTTCTTCGTCAATGTTCCATTTATTTTTGCGAACCAGCCCCTGAGGCCTTTCTACTTGATACCACTAAATATTCATTTCTGATGTCATGTTTACTGGCAAAAGCTCACTCGAAGATGGGCATCTGCTGTGTTATGGGATCAAGATGATATGATACGGGACCTCATTCGATTATTTTTCGAAGCAGATTACTGAGGTTTTTTCCAGTACCAGC
The DNA here is from genome assembly GCF_018340385.1 of Cyprinus carpio. Lineage (NCBI taxonomy): Eukaryota > Metazoa > Chordata > Actinopteri > Cypriniformes > Cyprinidae > Cyprinus > Cyprinus carpio. The sequence continues at coordinate 730,667 of NW_024879195.1, forward strand.
TGGAGGGAGATGATTTATTTCTATGCAGTTGTTGGATTTTGTGTCAAGGAAATCGTACTGCTGCAGAATTATGCCGTAGAGATTTCGCACCATATAGCAGCGCAAAAAGTGGCTGGAATGAGGCCCGCGCTTAAACCCAATCTTTAAGCGAGGTCCTTCACACCACAATTACAATCAGAGATTGCTTGTAAGGGATCATGGATATGGGACTCTACCCAGCAACTTGATAACCACCACGATCCGTATTGATAATCTGATACGTAACCATCCCACCTGTCCCCTAACAACTTCAATGTCCTGCCACAACTGCTAGGGGCCTGGAACCTGTTGAACCCATGCAAATCGGCCGGCTTACCAAAAATCTCACTGGAGGAACGTGAACGACGGCGTGTACAGAGGACTATGTTTTTACTGTGGGCAACCAGGTCATCAATGCCGTCCCTGCCCCAACAAGCCCACACACCATCTAACGTGAGTATACATTCCAGGTAATCTATTCACCAAGTGCTTGACTCTCGTTATGACCATCACTTATGGCAAGTTACGTACAATGTGTTTCAGCATTAATTGACTCAGGATCGGCAATGAACTAATTCACCATGAATTGGTGGCTAAACTCAAACATCCCTGTGATCCCTTGCATACACCGATTCACATCACCGCCATCAACACTCAAGACCATTGGCAAAGGTATCACTCATCAAACCCTCCCTATTACCAGTGCAAGATTGGTGTGTTTCCACCTGAACACCCTCTCATTTTAATGTTCCAACGACACCCCAGCATCCATATATAGGTAAATCCCTGGCTCCCATTCCGACCCACAGATTTCGTGGGGTTCCAGAGAACTTACCAAATGAGGACCACCGCGATTGCCACAGTCTTGTCTACAAAGGTCATATACCACTTCCATCTAACCACAAGGGTTAAGTCCAATCACTTAACGAAGCAGTTAAGATTCCCCCAGAGTACTTGAATTCCAGGCAGGCTTCAGCAGCCAAAGCGGCTACGTTACCTCCAACCGCCATTTGGTACTGTGCCATAGACCTATTACATAACACAGCACCTCATAAACAGTCAAGGATATTCATTAATATACCAGAAACGCAGGCCATGTAACAATACATTGAAGAAGCTCCTGGCGTTCAGGCTTTATCCGCCCATCCACATCACCGGCACACAGCTGGCTTTTTATTTTTGTGGGGAAAAAAAGGATGGTGGCCTACCCCTCCTGGATTCGATTATATCGTGGTCTAAACTCCATCACTATCACGAAAACGGTACCCCCTCCCATTAGTTTCCCTCAGCCTGTAGAACAAGTACGGGAAGTCCACGGATTTTACTAATCTTGAGCTAGAAAGTGCCTATATATTTAATTTCCGGATCAGAGAAGGTGATGAAATGGCAGACAGCATTTATCACCTACCAGGGCGGCACTAGGAATACTTGGTAATGCCGTACGGCCATATCCACATTCACTCATCCGGGTTTCCACTCACTGGTATCAATGGAATCTCGGCGGACAGTTCTAACCGCCCACTATTATCCCGCTGATAGACATTGGATGACATGCTAATATATTCGAAGATACAAGTGAGCACAACAATATCAAGATCATAGTGAAAAGAGGTTCTGTCCTCGGTTACTGGCAAACCACCTTATATGTTAAGACTGAGAAATGTGGCATTTCAGATGATTCTCACATACACTTTTTTAGGCTACAAGATCAGTCATCATGGTGTGGGAGAGGGAGGACGCAAGGACGGTTGAGGGCAGTTCCAGAGTGGCCAAGTCCACTAACGGTAAAGGACTACAGAGATTCTTAGGATTTGCTAACTTTTTACAGGAGATTCCATCAGAGACTACAGTACACCATGGCAGCTCCACACTCCAATCTGCCTTTGCCTGAGGGGGTTGTGTGAAAGGAGACTGCTAGTAGGGTAACTATCAGGGCCAAACGCTGTGCCCAAACCGCATTTGATAGCCCTGAAAGACAAGCCTTACCACTGCTCCAGTTTATGAAAACACCCAAACCCTGACCTACCATTCATAGTGGATAGTAGATGCTTCTGCGTCGGCACGGCAGCAGTTCTAATCCCAGAGACCAAGAACACCCTAGTCAAAGTTTTTCCAATGTGCGTTCTTTTCAGGGAGAAAACTAACCACAGCAAGAGAAAACCTACTGATGTAGGGAAAAACAAGGAACTAACTTTCGCATCAAGGCAGCACTGTCCTGAGTGGAGACACGTGTTGGAGGAGAGCACGTCATCCATTTCAGGTGATTACAGATCCACAAACAAGTTGGAGTTATATCAAGAGTGCTAAAGTCTGAACCCGAGGCAAGGCTCGGTGGTCATTGACTCTTCACAAGATTTCATTTCACAGTAACATATCGCCCGGAAAGGCAAGAATGGTAAAGCCGACGCGTTGTCACGAATATATGCGTCAGAGGAAACTTCTTGCTGCCAAGGACCAATTCTAACCCCATCAGTCATTTTTGGCACCTATCGTTGGGATATATGGAGGAAATCAAAGGAAAACAACCTAACAGAACCCACACCATCAGGTTGCCCCCCTAAACCGCCAATACGTTCCAGGATCTCTTCGGCAGCGCATTCATGCAATGGTTCATACATCTCTGAGCTCGGACATCCTGGGCATTCAGCGGACAGAGGAAACTGGTACGCAATTCATTTTGGTGGCCTAATTTAAACAAAAGGATGTCTCTTTGTATGTTCAAATCTTGCAGCATGTGTGCACAGTCAAAAACACACACGAAAACTTCCAGCTGGTCTCTTGGAACACGTGCCTATCCCTCGGCGGCCCTGGTCTCATCTGGCAGTGGATTTCATTCACAGATCTACCCAGCTCTAACGGCTGCACCACCATACTGGTAAATTGTTGATAGATTTTTCTAAGTCCCTGTCGTCTGGTTCCACTAAAAGCATTACCCAAAGCTATGGAGACAGCACAAGCTTTATTTCAACATGTTTTTCAAATTATGGCATACCAGACGATATTGTTTCTGACAGAGGCCCACAATTCACGTCCCGAGTATGGCAAGCCTTCTGCAAACAATTAGACATAAATGTCCGTTTAACATCAGGTTAGCACCCCTCAAGCAAATGGGACAGGTGGAAAGAGTGGTAAACCAAGAAATTGGGCGATATCTTAGATCCTACTGTAGTCAAGAACAGGAACGTTGGAATGAATTCCTACCCTGGGGCAGAATATGCAAGAAACTCCCTTACTCACTCATCTACAGGACTCACCCCCCCTTCAAGTGTGTTTTAGGATATCAACCCCCCATGTTCCCTTGGTCGGGTGAACCTTCAGAAGTTCCGGCAGTGGATGACTGGGTCAGAAGAAGCGAAAGAGTCTGGGACACGCGCTCATGTGAGGCTACAGAGGGCAATCAGAGCCCAGAAAAACCCAAGCAGATCGTAGGAGAAGTCCCCACCCAAACTATCAGCCGGGTCAGAGGGTATGGTTATCGACTCGAGATCTACGGTTACGGCTAACCTGCAAGAAGCTCAGTCCACGGTATGTAGGCCCATTTCGGATAATAAAAGCAAATTAATCCAGTAACATACAGGTTAGAGCTCCCAGCTCCATTATCGCATTTCTCCTTCATTTCATGTATCTCTGTTAAAACGACCGCTCATCCTGCTTCCGGTCCTGCCTCGAGGAGAGGGAGCCCCCCCCACCACTGGATGTTGATGGAGCTCCGGCTTACCTGGTCAAGGATATCATAGATTCCAGACGTCAGGGGGGGGGGGCAGGCTACAATACCTAGTGGACTGGGAGGGCTACGGCCCAGAAGAAAGATCTTGGGTGGCCGCCAAGGACATATTAGACCCATCCATGACCCGGGATTTCCATCATGCACATCCGGATCGTCCAGCACCTCGACCAAGGGGACGTCCACGAAGAAACACCTGGAGGTGTTCCTAGGGGGGAGGAATCTGTAAGATCAACCATCCATTCATCCAGCCGCCAGAGGGCGCCATCTCCTCATTACTGACTGTGCTCTTCTTCTTCCCCAACTTCCTGTAGCGATTCCGTGTTAAATCCAGCTCAGTTGTACAACAGATTGCGAAGTAGACTAGAGGACTATGCAATTCATCTGATCACTCTTCATAACATTCTGGAGTATATGCAAATTGCTATTATAAAACACTTAAGCAGCAACTTTTCCAATTTCCAATATTTATGTAATTCTCAAAACTTTTGGCCCATAATACGATTTAATTATGAAATTATTAGGTTCTTTCCTTGAATACACTGACAGCAAAAAATGTCCGAAGATTACAGCTGAACGACAGACAGTGAGTGATGGCGCTGCCGCGATGGCGCGATTCAGGAGGGGTGGGGGATGGGTATTGCTGAATAAAATCTCGCGAGATACATCCCTGCCCGAAATTTTTGTAAACTCTTTGTTTTTTTTTGTTTTTTTAGCATGTTTTCTCTGTATGCAAGCACTTGGTCATTTTAAAGTCAAAGTCAAAGTTTATTTATAAAGGCCTTTTTTTTAAAAACAGCAAGTGTTTTATACAAAGTGCTTGTACACACAACAAATAAATAAAAATATCAATGATACAACAGTCAACAACGTGTAGGAAAGACAATAAGAGACACCTTAAGGACCATACAAGCAGGCAGCTCCCATGTACATGTAGGCGTCAAATGCCAGGCTATAATAAATGGAGTCTTTAGGCTAGATTTAAAAAAACAGCCAGTGTTTTTAATTTTAATTTTAAAATTGCATAAAAATTGGGTAAAAATAGCAGTTTTGGCATTTAAAAATTTGGATTAAAAGTCACATTGTGTTAAACTGTCTAAATAACAATAAAAAATAATTTTAAAGTAAAATATTTGTGTACTATCTACCCATATAATCAACCTTTGGGATTGACTGTGTTTTTGCACTTGTCGTCTTGCTAAACTGAATGAATTAGTAGCCCATTTTCAGCCCAATGTACTCATTTCCCGATTAGTGAAGCCAAGTAGGTCCCACATGGGGAGCACACCTGGTTTGCCCATGTGGGGACCCTACTTAGTTTACGCCAAGTGGGCCCCAGATAGGATGCCATTTTGAGCCCATGCCCACTCGCGTACCCCTGTAGCCCATTTGTAACCCATATGGGCCCCACATATATGTGTTGGGTGGGGCAGAGCCCCATCCGGTCTTCGAGATCTCCACACAGAAAAAACCGCTTCTCTTTTTTCCCCTCCGCGAGACGGAACGCGGACACTGTTGATCGTCGGAGACTCCATCGTCCGACACGTCCGTGCTACGTTAGCCCGAAGGTAAAGTGCACACTCACTGCTTCCCTGGTGCTCGTGTTCTCGATGTTTCTGCACAGATACCCGCGATCCTGAGGCCGACGAGAGAGCCCTGGAGCGGTTGTGCTTCATGCCAGGGTTAACGACACCACGTTGCGGCAGACAGAGACACTGAAGAGGGACTTCAGGAGCCTGATCGAGACGGTGTTAGCAGCACGACGCCCGCGACCACGATCATCGTGTCAGGACCACTGCCCACTTATCGACGAGGACACGAAAGATTCAGTAGACTTTTTTGCTCTAAATGAATGGTTATGGTGTCATGGTGTAAAGGAACAGAAACTGTTCTTTGTTAATAATTGGAATCTTTTCTGGGAGCGTCCTAGGGGGCTTTTTTTCGCGCTGATGGCCTGCACCCCAGCAGAGTCGTAAGCAGAACTCCTGTCGGACAACATCTCCAGGACTCTACACTCCATTTGACTAGTAAGGCAATTCTCAAATAACTGCTATGATGGCTTTTGTTCTACCCGCTTAAATGATAGAAAGTCTAGAAGTACTTGCGCTGTCCAATCTATTAAGACTGTGTCTGTTCCCCGAATAGTGAGGTCAAAATATAAATTTAATGTAGGATCTAGAAAAAATCTTATTGTGATTAAACCAGAAAAACGTAAAATAAATGAACAAAACAATTTTTAAAGTTTGGGTCACACCCAATTAGATCACTCACACCCAAAGCAGTTATTGTAATGAAATGATCACAGATAAATAGTTTTGATGTTCTCTGCTTGACTGAAACCTGGCTAAACCCAAAGATTATATTGGTCTAAATGAGTCCCGTCAGACTGGTCGTGGGGGAGGTGTTGCAACAATATATAGTGATATTTTCAATGTACCCAGAAAACAGGATACAGGTTTAAATCATTTGAAATATGCTTAATGTTACACTGTCAGATATGCAAAAGAAATCTATTGTATCTCTTTCTCTGGCTACTGTGTATAGACCACCCGGGCAGGGCCATATACAGAATTCCTAAAAGAATTTGGAGATTTCCTCTCTGACCTGTTGGTTTACCACTGATAAAGCGCTAATTTTCGGAAGCTTTTAACATTCATGTTGGTAAATACAAATGATGCATTAGGACTTGCGTTTACTGACTTATTAAAAAACTGTGTTGGAGTAAAGCAAAATGTCACCAGGCCCACTCATCGTTTTAAATCATACGCTAGATTTAATTATATCTCATGGAATCGATCTTACTGACATAGATATCGTACCTCAAAGTGATGATGTTACTGACCATTTCCTTGTATCATGCATTCTGCGGTATTGATGATAATAACTATATAGCTTCGCGTTATCGTCCGGGCCGAACTATTATTCCAGCCACCAAAGACAGATTCACAAATAACCTGCCTGATTTTATCTCAACTTCTCTGTGTACCCCCATAAATACACATGAACTAGACAAAATGACTGGCAAATATGGGCACTATCTTCTCTAATACATTAGAAGCTGTTGCCCCCATCAAATTTGAAAAAAGGTTGATAGAAAAACGTACTGTGCCATGGTACAACAGTAATACCCACGCTCTCAAGAAAGAAACTCGTAGTCTTGAGTGCAAATGGAGAAAAACTAACTTGGAAGTTTTTAGAATTGCGTGGAAAAACAATATGTCCATCTATAGACAGGCTCTAAAAAACTGCCAGGGCTGATCAAATCCACAAACTCATAGAAAACAACCAAAACAATCCAAGGTTTTTATTTAGCACAGTGGCTTGATTAAACAAATAACCAGACGCCACCCCGATCTAAATATTCCCTCACAGTTAAATAGTAATGGCTTTATGAAATTCTTCACACTGATAAAATAGATAACATCAGAAATACAATAACAAATGTAGATTCTACAGCGTCTAATAGTTTTATCCATCGCACCCAAAGATAAAACTGCAGTGCTTTACAACTATAGGACAGGAAGAGCTAAACAACTTATCACTGCATCTAAACCAACAACATGTTTATTTAGATCCTGTACCCACTAAATTACTGAAAGAGTTTGTTACCTGTAGCAGAAAAAACGCTTCTCAATATTATTAACTCGTCGTTATCTTTAGGTCACGTCCCAAAACCATTCAAGCTGGCGGTTATTAAGCCTCTTATTAAGAAACCACAACTAGATCCTAGTGAATTGGCAAATTACAGACCCATTTCAAATCTTCCATTTATGTCAAAAAATTTTAGAAAAAGTTGTGTCTGCTCAACTGTGCTCCTACCTGGCAAAAAAATAATCTCTATGAAGACTTTCATTTGGGTTTCAGGCCCCAGCACAGAAACTGCACTTGTTAAAATTACAAATGACTTGCTTCTTGCATCAGAACAAGGCTGCATCTCATTGATAGTTTTTAACTTGATCCTAGTGCTGCGTTCGACACCATAGATCACGACATACTCATAGATAGATTACAAAACTATACAGGTATCCAAGGGCAGGCTTTAAGATGGTTTAGATCCTACCTGTCCGATCGCTACCACTTTGTTTGTTTAAATGGGGAGTCATCTCATTTATCACCAGTAAAATATGGAGTGCCACAAGAATCTGTCCTAGGTCCTCTGGTATTTTCTATATACATGTTGCCCCTTGGTAATATCATTAGAAAATACGGGATTAGTTTGCACTTATGCTGATGATACTCAAATACATATCTCAACAAGACAAGGTGAAACTTCAAAATTATCTAAGCTAACAGAGTGTGTTAAAAATGTAAAAGATTGGATGACCAATAATTTTCTCCTATTAATTCAGATAAGACAGAGATATTACTTATTGGACCAAAAAACATTACACAGAATCTCGTAGATTACAATTTGCAATTAGACGGATGTAATGTTACTTCCTCTACTGTCAAAAATCTGGGTGTTATATTTGACAGTAACTTGTCCTTTGAAAAACATATTTCCCATGTTACAAAAAAAAGCATTCTTCCATCTTAGAAACAATTGACAAGCTACGAAACATGTTACCTGTTTCTGACGCAGAAAAGCTAGTCCATGCATTCATGACCTCTAGACTGGACTATTGTAATGCACTGCAAGGTGGTTGTCCTGCATCCTCAATAAACAAGCTACAGGTAGTCCAAAATGCAGTGGCTAGAGTCCTTACCAGGTCAAGAAAATATGATCATATAACCCAATTTTACAGTCTCTGCACTGGCTACCTATTAAGTTCCGTATCAGTTACAAAATATTATTACTTACTTATAAGGCCCTTAATGGCTTAGCTCCTGCGTACTTAACTAGTCTTCTACCACGCTACAACCCATCACTCTCCCTAAGGTCACAAAACGCTGGACTTTTGATAGTACCTAGGATAGCAAAGTCCACTAAAGGAGTTAGAGCTTTTTCGCATTTGGCTCCCAAACCCTGGAATAGCCTTCCTGATAATATTCGGGGTTCAGACACACTTCCTCTGTTTAAATCTAGATTAAAAAAACACCACTTTGGCCAAGCATTCAAATAATGCATCTCATAATTTTGGACTGCAGTTATATCTGATCAAATGAGCATTATTATTCTTTAGCTTGGGTTTAACTAATTAATTTTACTTGTCTGGAAAAGCAGCTACGCTAATTATGTCTCTATTTGTTTTTCTGTTTTGCCAGGGGATTTACATCCCGTGGTAACTAGGATTTACACAAGCTCCAGTCTGGATCTAGAACACCTGAGAAGAGATGATGCCAGCCCCTCAGAGGACCTCAGATGATGCTAACCCAGAGACAACATACAGAACTACCACATTTTTGCTATAAGTTTGATTGCATAATTGCTGTTAATAGTGTTAATCGTCTGTTTGTTTACGTCTTTTATTGATTTTACAGAATATTTCTGCCGTATGCACATAAACTGACAGTCACCACTGATAAGCTACTACTAAATATTGTAGAAACTTAATTTTCTGTAAAAGTTGCTTTGCAATGATTTGTATCGTAAAAAGCGCTATACAAATAAACTTGAATTGAATGTAGTAAAAACAGTGCAACAAGCATGTGAGCGGAAACGCCGGGCACAATATAACACACATAGAGAAATGGCCGCATCGAGGTGCCACAGTCTGAACCTGACGATGGTCCCCACTCCCGATCTCCCTACAGGACCTAGTCGAAACCACCAGTGCAGTCAAGTGGCTAGTGGTTGCAGGTAGAACCACGGGTCGTACTCACCGATAGGACCTGTGAGGCTAATGACTGCACGTCCAAATTGTAGAATCTGGTGAAGGTATTCTGCGAAGACCATCCAGCCGCCATACAAATATATTTGATAGAAACTCCCACCCCATTTGACAGCCGTTCTTTAGAGACAGGCTGCCCTATGGCGCTGCCTCTGAAGCACGGATTGCCGAAACTGAGCCGTGCGGTTGATATAGAGTCGTAAAGCCCTCACCAGACACAACACCTGACTTGGGGCGACATCCAATGAAGTCTCCGACTCTGGATTGAAAGCAGAAAGAACCACCACTTGCGCTCTGAACGGTGGCGAGAACGATTTAGGCACGTGGCCAAATTTTGGCTTGAGCGTGACGTTACAGTCACCTGGCCCAAACTGCATGCAGTCCGCATTCACAGAGAGCACTTGCAAATCCCCCATGTGCTTGACCGAAGCAACGGCCCACGAACCGAGAAAGTCAGCCTTTTGTGGTTTAACAGCCACCTCTTCGGCCAGCCCGACCCACAGCAGTACTCAACCCTCACAGATCTGAATTTGACAATCTCTCAGAACTCATACCGGTTGGTGGCCGCCTTCATCAGTACAGTGAACCAGAAGAAGAGGCCATACAACCTATTGTCCTTGACCCGCATCAATCCATTACCAGACTGATAATCAACTTCGGAGAAAGTACTTGGTGCTACAGGGACAAGCAGCGGTCAAAAGTCACCAACGGCTATGTACAGAGTGTCAACGGTGGCGAGGACACAAACCACATCCTCCCAGAATGGCAGACCTCCCCCCGCCAGGCTTAGAATCCATCAACCAGCCTTTTACTCAACTGGTGTAGACTATTTTGGACCATAGACTATAAAGGTGGGACGCCAGCATGAAAAGAGATGGGGAATCATTTTTAAATGCATGACCTCACATGCAGTCCACATTGACCTATTTACCAGCATGGACACTGATTCCTTCTTAATGGCTCTATGGAGATTCATTTCCAGATGTGGCAAACCCTTTGAACTCCTCACAGACCAGGGTAACAATTTCAAAGGAGGAGAAAGGGAATTAAGGGAATCTTTCTTGACTCTTCATTCTGAGCTATAAACCCACCTCGCCAGCCAACAGATATGATTTCTCTTTTAATCCACTCAGTGCACCTTATTTTGGTGGATGTTGGGATAGGGAGATACGTTCGTTAAAGGATGCACTTCAAGTTACACTTGGTGCCCAGACAGTCAGCAAAGAAGTACTGAGGACAGTCCTTATAGAAATAGAAGGTATTCTCAATTCCAAACCCATTGCATACACCTCTTTAGACATTGCTGATCCAGACCCAGTAAAACTTCAAACATCTTGTTGATGGGGCGGTGGGACGCCTCATTACCTCAAGTCATATACCACGATTCTGATCTTTTAAGCTGTAGGAGATTGAAGCATAGTCAGCTCCTAGCTGACCACTTCTGGAGGAACTTTATCCATTACTACCTACCAAACCTTCAGATTAGACAGAAGTGGAAAACAGAAGGACTGACCTGCAGACTGGTGATACTGTTAGGATCGTGGACCAGCAACTGCCACATGCCTTGTGGCCACTGGGGAAAATCATTCAGGTCTTTCCTGGAACTGATAAGAGAATCAGATCTGCAGAGATTTGCATGCAGTATTTTGAGAACTGAATACCCAACACAGATAATTCTGATAATAAAATCATGTTATATATATTTTACAAAAATAATGCTAAAATAACACCTATACTCAGAACCCAAAAAAAAAAACATATGGCATCCAACTTGTCATTCTTCACATTTAACACGACGCCAAAATAAATAATAATAACAACATAATAATAATAAAATAAATTAATAAAACGTGTTGCATCCAACCTATCATTCTTCACATTTAACATGAAAAACAGCAATAAATTGCTTGACGTTTTTTTTAAACTGATTGATAGATTTCATGAGACATTCGTTTATAAATTGTTCTGATGTTTTTTTATTATTATTATTATTATTTTAAAAAACATGCATTCAAATAGCCTATTTATTCATGTTATTTTCGTGCTGCAAAATATTAAAGAGGAAAATATAGGCCTAGTTATCTCACTACAAATTTAAGAGTGTAAAAATTAGGCTATTGTTTGTAGTATTTATTGTAGTAAGTTGACAAGGTTGAGACGTGTTTTTAATAAAAATAACAAAGCTTATTGCGATTATTGGTGGCTTGCCTGCTACAAATGATGAATAGACTTGAAAAACGTTAAATATTATTTCCAAGCATTTATAACGTAAATAAAACAGCTTGTGAAAAGTCACGTAACGTTATTTATTCAGAAAAAAACTACAATAGCCTAAGTTAAGTTAACCGAGTTGGAGGCCTTTTTTCATTTATTTTTTATTTATTTATTTAATTTACATAACATTTTCTTATTTAACATTTTGTGTAGAACATTAGATAATTAATTCAGCATTCAGTTTCTTGAGTTACATTTTGTTTTACATATGTGAACATCTCATGTAGATGTCACATGAATAAATGTCATGTACACAGATCTGTTTCTCCACATCGGTTATAAAAAATGTAATGTGTTTTATTCGAGCAGTTTTTGTACAGGGCTTTATCACGGTGCCACCACCCCAGTCACAGTGACATACACTTGTACAAAAACCAGCGCCAGCGTGTCATTTGTAATTTTTTACGAGTTCTGCAACGTTTAAAGAGGGGTTTTTGTAATTTTAAAATCTTTCCATAATTGAACAAACATTTCAGTTTATTTTAATCAATTTCGGTCAACTGGCAAGCACTGCAGTTGATGGACCATCACTGATCAAACTATAATAACCTAGTAAAAATCAAACAGCTCATAAAAACTCGGGCAAAATGATTAAATAATCCATATCAAGGACCATAAAAACAAACAAAGAAAGAAAACAGTCTGTAAATATCATATTATTATTGCTATCTCTCTCTTTTAAATGAACAGTCGTTTTGTGTGACGTATGTCTCGAGGCGTTGCTTTCTCGCCCTCTAGCGTTAAAAGTTGAAGAGTTTCAGGCTTCCGTGTTTTCTTGACCACAGTGTAACGTGATTTTATAGATGTTGGATAGCCCTTTTATCAGTGGAGTGACCCCTTTAGTGAAGTCTCACATAAAAAAATAAATAAAATAAAAATCCTTTATGAGCAGACCTGGCCAGCCTCGTGCACGGTAATAAACAACTGTGGGTGTTTATTGAAGTCTCACAGACAACAAAGGATTCAAATTAGAAGGCTAAAATCTACCTTCCTGTAGAGTTCAGCTCCAACCCTGATCAAACACAACTGAACCAACTAATTAGGATCTGAAGGAGCACTTGATAATTACAGACAGTGTGTATGATCAGGGTTGGAACTGAACTCTGCAGAAAGGTAGATCTCCAGGAACAGGGTTGGGCACCCCTGTACTAATTAATCTAATTAAATGCACATCAAAATTAAACTGAGAATTTGATTCAACATCATCTTATTACACACAAATCTTTAGGCTACAACCGACACCATTAATTGATTTTAATTATTTATGTATTTATTTATTTAGGCTTGATTCAAGACAGATAATAACAGCTCTGCCGTGGCTTTTATATGTAATATTTTATAATCAGTAAAAAGTGAGCAAGAACAGACAATGTTGTATTCAAAAAATAACTCAATATTAACTTCTTATTTACTGACCCTTATGGAAAAAAAATGTAAGGGTATATACAGCAAAATATAATGTGATATATTGCATAATATATTTCCATATACTGAAAACTAGTGCTTATATTTTTCAATATACAGAAATATATGCACTGACAATATATGCTATATGTTGATACATGCAAATATATTTAGAAATGAAGACCAAAATGAATCTAATACTCATAATACTCATAGGGGCAGCTGTGGCCTAATGGTTTAGAGAGTTTGGACTTGTACCCTGAAGGTTGCAGGTTTGAGTCTCAGTGCTGGCAGGAGTTGTATGTGGGGGAGGGAGTTAATGAAAATCAACCCCCATCACCCCCAAGGGCCCATGGCTGAAGTGCTCTTGAGCAAGGCACTGAACCCCAGTTGCTCCCGGGGTGCTGGATATATATAGTTGCCCACTGCTCCGGGGTGTGTGTTCACTTCTCACTGCTGTGTGTGTGCACTTGGATGGGTTAAATGCAGAGCACCAATTCCGAGTATGGGTTACCATACTTGGCAAATGTCATGACTTTCATAATATTTGATTCTTTCTGAGAAAAAGATCTGGAGTGCTGCTCAGTGGTCCAAAGTCCTCTTTTCAGATAAAAGTAAATTTTGCATTTAATTTGGAAATCAAGGTCTGGAGGAAGACTGGAGAGGCACAGAATCCAAGCTTCTTGAAGTCGTGTGAAGTTTCTGAAGTCAGTGATGATTGGGGTGCCATGACGTCTGCTGGTGTTGGTTCATTTTGTTTTATCAAGTCCAAAGTCAATGCAGCCATCAACCAGGAGGTTTTGGAGCACTTAATGCTTCCATCTGCTGACAAGCTTTATGGAGATGCTGATTTCATTTTGCAGCAGGACTTTAGCACCTGCCCACAGTGCCAAAACCACTTCCAAGTGGTTTCCTGACCATGATATTACTGTGTTTGATTGGCCAGCCAACATGCCTGACCTGAACCCCATATGGAAATCTATGGGATATTTTCTAAGAGAAAGATGAGAAACAGTCGATCCAACAATACAGACGAGCTGAAGACTCAGTAGTGCCTCAGCAGTGCCACAGGCTGAACGCTTCCACACCTCACTGATGCTGGAGTTTGTGCTAAAGGAGCCACTACCAAGTATTGAGTGCATAAATTAACATACTTTAAAGAACTTGAGCTTTTCTGTTTTGCAATCCTTTTTTCTTTTTTTTTTTTTTAAATTTATCTTAGGAAATATTCTAATATTTTGAGATACTGTATTTTTTTACTTTCATGAAACAAAAAACCTAATAAACATTTCACTCAAATTATTAAACAAAACTAAAAAAAACCTTAAATTAGGGCTGTCAAATGATTAATCATGATTAATCACATCCAAAATAAAAGTTTTGTTACATAATATATGTATGTGTACAGGGTATATTTATTATGTATATATAAATACACACACATAAATTATATATTTAGAAAATATTTACATGTATATACATTTATATATTTATATTCTTATATTTTATATTATATATAAATATATTTAATATATAAACATAACATATTCTTCTTAAATATATACATGCATGTGTGTGTATTAATATATAAATAAATAAATATACACAGTATACACACGCAAAGCTGCCGCAAAGAAAAACAGTTCCTAACAAACAGCTTTGAGACTAGATGAAGTCAGACATTTAAGGCATTGTAATGAATCTAGAATATAAGAAAGTTTCACTTTTTGAAATAAGTTACAATTATTTTGAAATGGTAAAGGGTTTCTGGTATGTGTAAGTTTGTGGGGTTACCATTGTGCAGAAGAGTAGAGCTTGTGGTTAGGATGACAGTTGGCCAAACACCATTACGTTGTTACTTTATTTAAAAAGTAATGTCTGTGCACTTTTCAGCACAGTGTTTTTCTGTTCAGTAAGCGCTTTATGAGCAGGTGTGCTTATGATGTTGTAAACTATTTACGTTTTAAAATATGAAACTGTGTTTGTAAATGATTGTTAAACATAAGACATATATAATTCAATATATGTGTGTATATTGCTTAAGTAAATATATATTCTATATATTTTTACACATACCATATCTTGTCACATGAACATCCATATATTATAAAGCGTATTACTGAATATAAAATTATACACAGTATATTGTGATATATAAGTAAATATATTGTCATATATTTTTCAATATATGAAATTTATAAATATATTATTCTGTATAATTTCTAATATACTGTTATGTCATTGAATATATTGATAATTCATATTAAGAAATACATTTTTCTTTGTGTAAGGGGATGAAAGATCTATGGATCCTCAAATGCAAACTGTGTGTATGTGTGTGTAGCCGCAATAGAGCAATCATACATTTGTGTTGTGTGCGCTTTTTTTTTAATTTTAAAAATTTCATTCATAGACATTATAATCTTTTATGATCATTAGCCATTTATGTCATTTTTTTATTTAGCATTTATATCACTTATTCATTTTTATTTTTATTATGTTTTTTATACTTTATATTTCTTATATTCCTTGCTAAAGTATTTTCATTGTTTAATTATTGTGGGGTTTCATGAACTGTTTTGTCTTTATGAGTAAGAGATAAGAGGGAATGTTTGTGGAAATTCAAGGTTTATGGGATGTTGTTGTGAAGCAGTTTTGTTTGAATAATTAATAATTCATTACATTTATGTAGTGCTTTTCTAATCATTTAAAACACTTTACATTGTGAGAGGGATCTCCTCATCCAGCAGCTGCAGCATCCACCTGGATGATGTGACAGCAGCCCACCACACACCAGCTTATTGGTGGAGAGGAGACAGTGATGAAGCCAATCAGCAGATATGGGGATTGTTAGGAGGCCATGATGGTCAGAGGCCAATGGGCAAATTTGGCCAGGATGCCGAGGTCACACCTCTACTCTTTTTGAAAGACATTCTGGGATTTTTAATGATTCCAGAGAGTCAGGACCTCGGTTTAACCTTATTAACCTTAAGCACCTTATTTAGAGACTACAGCATGTGCACACAACAGGAAGTAAGTGTGCAAGACTGTCCCAGGCCTTTAAAACGCCATAGCACAGTGCCTTTAATGCACATATAATCCACACATTTGAATACCTTTCTGGAGTGTGGTATGTGTATTTTGTACAACATTTGCAACTGGTTTTTATCACTTAATTAGAAGCACCACATTAAACTGTTGTTAAATTGCGTTATCTGTTATTGGGACTAGTGAACAGATATTTAGAAGTTTATTTTAAAATGCAAAGTACTGAAAATCAAAATAGAACTCTGATTACACACTACAAGTGTGTCCCATCGGGTAATGGAAAGATTCTACACACACTTGTGGTCTTCATGCCCACCTAGGCCAAACACAGGAAATATGTCATGTAAGAAGACAAGTGCTCAAGTGCAAGTTTGGGGTATTTGGACAAGCCTTCAGTGTTTGTTTTACTCCTATCCAGCACCTACATACAGTGCAGGCTTCAGCACTTAATCTATTTAAAAGTGTAGCTCGTTCGCACCAATATGTCATAAAGTATGAATGGTGTTTCTTGTTCTGCAACAGGAGAGGACAGAACATGTAAGTTTATTGCTTATGTATCAAAAGAAATAATGTACTATATATACAGAAATAGACGTATAGGAAAAAAATGTCATTGTTTAGATAAATTTACAGGTATGTTATTAGTGAGCAGATATGTTATTTACAAAGTGTGCAGTTTAATATAAATATGTTCGATAACTATGTTAGTTGTGATAGACATTGTATGCAAAAGGCAAAGTCCTTATTTTACATCCACGTTCTGATTATTTGTGCAAAATACATTTTTTTTCTATACATAATGTGTGATTATAAATATATAGGTGTCATTATGTTCTGGTAAGTTTAAGTTTTTAATCTGTGGTAGTATCCGATGTGCTTATATTAAAGTTAGTTTCGAGTTTAGAGGACAGAATGACAATGTTTGGCGTGGTAGTTTTTGATTAATGTTTGTCTGATTTGTGTTTTTCATATTTGTTTATTTTACATATTTATTCTATCATTTATTTCACCCCAAGATAGGAATACTCTGCTCTAATCAAAAACATATTAATAAAACTGTCAGTTGTACTATATGAAAACCTGTAAACTTGAGTTTTTGACTCATCTCTTGGTAAGGTAAATTAAGGTAAATTGCTTCTTAGAAGTGTTTTTATACAACACCACACACTCTTGTCTTACAGTGTCTCTTGCACAGTAGTAAACAGCAGTGTCTTCAGTTTTCAGACTGCTCATCTGGAGGTACAGCTGATTCTTGTTGTTGTCTCTTGAGATGGTAAATCGTCCCTTAACCTTGTCAGAATAGTAGATATAGCTATTGCCATCAGATAGTGTTGCTACCCACTCTGGTCCTTTCCCCGCAGCCTGTCTGATCCAAGCCATCCAGGAGCCACCAAAGTTAAAACCAGAAGCAGTACAGGTCAGTTTATGAGACTCTCCTGGTTTAATGACTGCAGCATCAGATTCCACCAGTGTCTGGCTCCTGCAATCTGAAAATTGAGAAAACAACTGAATTTAGAATCATTATTGCACATTAGCGTGCAAATTATAGTCTGCATTGGCAAATTGTAAGTTTTTTAACAGTTTTCTGCAGTACCATGTAATGAAGAGAACATTAGCAGAACAAAGAAAATCGTCCTCTGCTTCATCATTAACCTGTAATCACAAGAAGTTGTGGTAGAATTGCTTCAGACCAGGAAGAGTTGATGTATATGTATGTTTCTGAACAGGTTGTGATGAGAAACACTTTGCATACTTGGGGTGTCATCTAGTGGCTAAAAAATATAAAGAGAGAGGTGAACCAACTGAAATCTCTCAATCTCAGAGCTCTCACCGACTCTCTTACAGCCCATTCAGTGCTTCAGTTGCCACTGTATAAAAGTAAACACCATTGTTACTGTAAGCTCTATAGTCAGGTTGATACAGTCAATGATTCTTTTTTGGAATAAAACAAATCTATTTAGATGTTAGCACATTTTAATCTGCCTGGCAAAACTTTTTATTGTGTACTTTTTTTCTGCTGACAAGAGTTTTTCATGCTCGCTTTATGTTTATTAGTGTTCAAGAGATAATAAATTTCTATATTTCATTGTATAGGTCTAATTAATTAATTTGTTCATGCTTCTATCCAACGAAAGCAGCAGAATTCAGTTTAATCAGACATTAACAGTTTTAAAATGATTTCACATATGCCCTTGCAGTAAATGTCTACATATGTTTAAAACACGTTAAAACATAACAAAACATATCATATTTAATTTGTGTGGTAAAGTGGCCAGTAAAGCTGGCAGAGAATCCTTAAAGAGAGCAACTCCTTAATTCCCCAGGTGTATGAATGTTCTAGTCACGTCTGATTGACTTCACAAACACCATGCATGCAGGTTTTTGATGGAGACTGCAGTCTTTTGTGTAACTGTGACTCTCGTGCACAGTAATAAACGGCTGTGTCTTCAGTTTTCAGACTTTTTATTTCCAAGTACACCATGTTTTTGCTGGTGTCTTTTGTGATGGAGAATTGGCCTTGTAAGGACTGAGCAAAAATAGTGCCAGTGCCATCGTCAATACGCCCAATCCACTCCAGTCCTTTCCCCTGTTTCTGCCGGATCCAGTGCAACCAGCTAAGGGACAGTCCAGAAGCCACACAAGACAGTGTGACTGATTCTCCGGGTTTCTTTACCTCAGAACCAGAGGAGGTCAGTGACTGACCATGTGCATCTGGAACAGAGACAAAATGTTCGTGTTATTACAACTTTGGGTGAAATGTTCACATTCAAAACCTTTTAATAATATTTTTAATAATATATTTTTTTTTATGGTTAACAGATTTCAACTTACATGAAACGAGTACAAGCAGAATAAAATAACTCAGATTCATCTTCAGATCAATGCAGTTCCATGCAAAAATTATGCTTCTGGTGTTTGATGATGCTTTTAAAAATACAAGTGTAATCCAGAGAGAACAGACTGTACTTGTATATTTTAGACTTGATTTGAATAAGGGAGGGTCTTTACAAACTCAATCTGCTGCTGTTTCCCTGTAGAGTTACATGCTGCTGGTGGTATTCTTTGTGATATTAAACTTGCTTTTCAAAGAATCTTTTTTGAGTAATGGTGGCATCTCTCCAGATGTAATTAAATAAATTCCAGTGTTTTTCCTATGGGTTGTCAATTCCAACCTGTTGCATAGCTATTGTCTGTAAGAGAGTATCCAGACACCTTATGAGAGAGAATCAGTGATGCC
Source organism: Cyprinus carpio (assembly GCF_018340385.1). Lineage (NCBI taxonomy): Eukaryota > Metazoa > Chordata > Actinopteri > Cypriniformes > Cyprinidae > Cyprinus > Cyprinus carpio. The sequence goes on from NW_024879195.1 coordinate 750,144, forward strand.
CCAGGCCTCACAACTTCAGAGCTTGGCTGGGTGAGCTCAATTCCATCTAAAAAAAGAGATTGTGTCATTTATTATATTTTTTTGCAATGAGTGCCTTTACTTAATTCATAGGATAATGTTTCCATATCAACAGTACAACAATGGTAGAGAACATGATTACTGAAAGGTTGTGCTGAAATATTGAACACCATTTGAAAAACAGAGATAATAAAGTCTATTATGCTAGTGTAAGAGTGAGCTAGAGTTAAATTTGCATGTTGAGTATGGTATAAAGTAAAAAAAAGAAGCATAAAAAATTTAAGGTGATGCCACACAAAATGATTTAGTCACTATCTAGTTTGACCTATGACCAGATTGTAGTCAGTGCTTGAGCATGTTCCCCAACAATCTATAGATTTATGTTCTTTCTTTCTTTATTCATTCAGTGGTTTATTCAGTCTCTATAGTTTATTTTCAAATGAAAGGAGGACAGAATGTCTTTCAAAAATTTTCCAGTTTTCACCTTTTTTTTCAGTTTGAGCTTTATGTCTGTGTTTTGGAAAGGCTTGAACATTTTTTTTCTTTTATACCTGTTTAAGTCAACATGTGATATTTCATATCATTGTGAAGGCATATAAATTTGCCTTTTCTCCCCCTCCCCCATATAAGGCACTGTTTTTAAAATGCAGCACATCAGTAACTGCTAAAGGCAAATACTTCAAATTTATGTGTGATGAAACAGTGCTACACGATTAAACAGTGCATCTGCCAGATGTGTGCTTCTGCAGCTCGGAAAAACTGTGCAAGTTGCTTGATCCATTCAGGTTTGACTCAGAATTATTATATAAAAAAATATGATACATTAATAACATTAAAAAAAAAACCCCATTTTAATTTTCCCTTGGTTTTCTTGTAGTGCATGAATTATTAAATCACAAAGTATCAAAAATTAAAAAAAAACTTATAAATCTCAAACAATTCAAAAATCACTTTATCTTTCTCTTGTTTGGTACTCCGCTTGTTCTGTCCTGTCTTTATCTGTCTCGTGTTTGGTACCGTCTTATCTCCTGATTTGCTCTCTGCCTCGGATATCGTCCGGTGTGGTTCACCGTCTGTTTCCTGGAGTTCCCGTCTGAGTTAGATCTGGTCCTTGTGGCAGAGACCTTCTCACCTGCTCATTGGGCACGTTCAAGCTCCCCACCGGTGCGCAACGTTTTTGCTACGTTTTCCGGGTTGAACGACAACGTTTTCCTGGAAACGGTGTGCAACGGTGTGCAACGGGTTTGAGATGCGTTTTCTCTTGTTTGGTGGGTGTGTCAGAAATGTCGGCCCAATCAGCGGCAGCATGTATATAAACCACGCGGTATTAAAGAGACACCTCGCACAATGGGTCCTAGTAAAGTAGTTTACAAATGTGTCCGCTGCAGCTCGGTATATTGCAACAATTGAAGGACATTAGAAGACATGTTTGCCGTAAGAGTTTTATAGTAAAATATAGCATATCACCATGATGATGTAGTTGTTTATATTTTTAACTTTCATTTCAAGGCAAGTTTATTTATATACCAAATTTCATACACAGTGGTAAATGAGTGCTTTACAAAAAAATGAGAATGATAATATTAATAAAGGTATTTAAAAATTAAGAACTAGAAATAAAATAATTTAAATTAGAATTGATTAGCTACCAGGAGATAAAAATCGATGTGTTTTTCAGTCAGAATTTGGTAAGATGTGTGCTTTCATTTGTTTCAGCAATCCCTTTGGAACAGGCTAGTGCATCAAATGGACCTAGTCAACTTCCACTAGGCCTACACATTCCCGGACGCTGCACCACTGCATTTGCCCCCAGCTCCTGCACCACAGACGTTGGCTCCTGCACCACAGAAGTTGGCTCCTGCACCACAGAAGTTGGTCTCCTGCACCACTAATTTGTCTCCGACTAGACTGCACCACTTAAATTTGTCTCCGACTTAATTTGTCGGTTGCATGGAACCATCACCTGTCTGTGTTTTTCCAAAGTGGTACCAAGTGTCAAACCCCCAACTAATGCATAAAGGTACATTGTT
>NW_024879195.1:752908-846727 GCF_018340385.1 Cyprinus carpio
TTTTTCCCTTTCGAACTGGTGGCTTCAGTGTCAGTGCAGATGGGGATGTTCGTGGGGACTGGTGGTGGAGCTGTTAGTGGGGAGGGCCGGTGGTGAGTTGACAACTATAGGAGAAAGCAGACAAGACAGGGAAAGCAAACTAAAACAGTTCAAAATGCTTTATTAAGCAAGCACAGGAAAATGCTCTTATAGTTTACTTTGAAACCTCCCCCCCAGTGCTTAAATGTGTATAGTTTTATTATGTATTTTTACTATTTTAGTTTACAGCGGAGGCAAAAATCTATCACATGCCATTGTATTCCCCTGGCATGGGGTCAGGAAAAAAAATAAAAAATCTGAAAGCCCTAAGCCCTTTATTATCGGTTGATGGAAGAAGATATTTTAAATTTCTTCTTCATCATCATCTCCATCGTTTATTTTGGTCGATACAGCGGGGAACAATCTCATATGTCCATTGTATTCCCCTGAAGTATTTCTAAAAGGCCCAGGCGTATTCTATCTGATATAAAGACATATGTGGAGCACTAAGTAATGGCTTTTTATTTTTTTTTGTTCTACGCATTTTTAGAGCCTTGCTGCTTCTCAGATGGATGTAAACATTGACTGACCCAGATTTGATACAGTGCATTGACATCCAAAGTTATAACCGGCAGATAACTGCGTTAATATAACAAAGAGTGCGCTAAAATTTCCATCAAACATGAGCCTCCACAAAGAAACAACAACCTTACTTTAATAGAACAACTAGCATAAGCTGCTATAGAGAGACCCAGTGAAGTGTAGCTAATAGCGATAAATGCTTATAGCGCATTTAAAATGTACTTACGGAGGGGCAAGTAGCGCGAACGTTCTACTCTCCCTTTTAGCATCCCTTTAGAATTGAAAAGCTTCGCACTTGTATGCGTTTTTGAGGATCCAAATCGCGTTTTTCTCACGTGCGCATATGCTCTGACTTTGAGGTATATTCTCCACCACGGGTTTTTTTTTTTCCTCATCCTTTACCCGAATGCAATTCTGGAATACCAGCACGAAATCACTCAACTCCTTCGTATTATAACCTCGTGCCATTTAAAAGTCAGCTGAGTCCGCAGGTGAGAAACCTCTTCGCCATGCAGCCGATGGGTGACGTGTACCCAGTAGAATCAGGGAGTACACTGGTAACATGGCGAAGATTGACGTTGCGACTGGAGATGATTAGTCAGCTGTAGAGGACATTATGTCACAGGTCGTGAGCGGACCACAGGTGGTGTTGCGTAGTCCACGACCCTTCCTAGCTTCCACCTCGAGGAGGTCCCAAAGAACTCCCACCAATCCTCCGTGACTGATCCTAAGTCCTTCCTTAGCGGCTTGATTTCCGCGTGGCGCCCTTCTCTTCTCCTGAAGGCAACAGAAACACAGTCATGATGTAATGGGGTAAAACGGAGAAGAATGGGTCTTGTTCCCTATCATTCGTTGCTCGGTTGTGGTTGTACTTCACCACATCTGGAGACAGCTCCTCCACTCCCATAGACCCCTCCTAGCGTGTAAGTACAAGGTAACACACAAGTCCCTGAGGGGCACAGGTAAGTAACAGAGGTAAGGATGTAACTAGTCAAGTAACTAGGTCATTCCCCTGGATGTACCATACACGGTGTATTCGAAGCGAGTAACTTGTTACTCGTAGCACAGATAGGTATGAGCAAGCAGGTGACTGACTCTTCAACCACTGGCGAGCTTTACAGAGCGTATTCAAGGTCAATGGCTTTTAGCTCGTGAAGACAGGTAAGTATTCAACAAAGCGACTGTATCTTCACTGCTGGGCTCTTACAGGGCGTATTCAAGATCAATAGCTTTTAGCTTTCTCCCCACAATATCCCGCACAATACCTTGTTTGCATGCCACGCTTCACCTCCTTCAGGCTAGGTACGGGGAACTCTACTTCGGCTCACTTCACCCAACTCGTCTCGTCCTCCACGATGGGGGCCGCTCAACAAGCTTTTTAATCACTCCAGCAGATATTAGTTATCCATATCCAAGTAAGAGGCAATGATATGTAAACAATCCAATGTACTACACAGTCTTCGTGATACTGATCTTCTTCCCGCTCTCTTTCTCATCCAGATATAAACAACGATATAAGCAAATCCAATGTACTCACAGTCTTCGTGATACTGATCTTCTCCCGCTCTCTTTCTCATCCAGGTATAAAACAACGATATAAGCAATCCAATGTCCCTACTCACAGTCTTCGTGATACTGATCTTCTCCCGCTACGCCTCTTCTCTCCCCAGCTTCGTACAGATGCCCAGAAGTGTTTTTACGTTGATACCACAATGGCCACTATTTCCCTGCGGAAACCTCATACATACAACAACACGGGTGGGTACGACTTCTTTCCACAAACTTCGCTTTGGCAAACCTATTCCAGTAGCCGTTTTTTCAAATCCTCCAATTCGCTTAGCGACTCCACAATTGCTCTCATCTGCTTCGCCCTACTCCAAGCGCCCAAAACACTGCTCCGTCTCACTCGTGGCATCCTTGGGAGGCAAAACAACGCTCCTTCCTGTATCCTCAATGCTCTCTTTATACTCCCAAACTGCCCCCGTCTGCAATCGCCACGTCATTGAACACACCTGCTGAAGATTTCCCTTGATTTGGGCGTCCGGAGTTTCCGGAAGTGACAAGGACTTACACATTTCGAGTCCGGGCGGAACTTCTCCTCTCACTTTTTGGTTCCGCCCTCAAAGTCACTTCGTGACAATTACATCTTGGACCAAACAGAATCAAGCATTTACTATGAGCCCCATAATAAAACACAAAATCTTGCGAATTAGGTGCATTTATTTTTTTAATTGGTTGCTTTAATAAATATATATCTATACTTTATTACTGGAAATTTTTTACTGCATGGATTACTTTTCAGTTAGTTCAAAAATTAGTCAGTTCACATAACCTGTTAATTGTAGCCTATAAGTTAAAACAAACAAATATAACTTTTAGTATAGGAACCAACTCTCACTATTTATTGTTTATTATCATGTCTATTATTACATTATTGGCTGTTTATTAGTAGCCTACTTATAAAGCACTTATAAAGCACATATTCTGCATGACCATATACTACATTCCTTAACCCGACCCAACACCTTAACTAACAACTACCGGGATTACTAACTTTAAAATAAGCAGAAAATCAGGAGTATAATTAAGGCTAATAAATGGTTTGTTAATAGAGATCGCTAAGACATGTGACCAACCGTGGGCGGCAACGTCATCAGAACGCAAAAGAATTATGGGTATGTTGGCCAGTTTACATGGGTTGGCATAACAGGGCTAGTGTTCTGGCATGAAAATAATGAAAAATTTAGCGTGAAAAACAGAATATAATCGTACAAAATGCAGCGGACTAAAGAAAACATTGTCGGGACCATACCGCCTAAAACTAAATCCTAATGCAAAACGACGAGATATGACGAGAAAACAAAAAGGGAATCAAAGGACTGGATCCTTACGAGCAGAGCGACTCGTAAATGTGTTTACATGTTAAATATGCAAAGAAACTGAAAAATTAAGTTGGATTGTTACTACTATTTAAGTTATGTAAGTGTGTTTGCAACCAAAGAACACTTATTTTGCACAATTCTTCCTTAATACAGATAAAGGAGGCAGAATTTCATTCAGTCTTTGTGTATTTTTATTTACAGACATGGCTAAATCATTACATGTGAGAAGAGACATTACAAAATCTTTTGGAAAACAATAAACATTTACATATTAGATGTGAGCATGGTATATAATTCTCCAAAAGGGCTTGAAACCGGTCTGTGATCGTAGCTTTGACCTCAGTATGGCCGAGGTACAGAGAAGGGGTCCCAGTCAGGATCACACTCCAACATTTCATAGGCAGGTTTGCCTGCAAACACAGTCAACAAATAAATTGCTATGTAGCCTAGATGTACAACTTTAAAACTGATTAACGTTACGCTTTAGTACGTTGGGTAACTTAAGCTAATGGTCCTGGTTAAGTCAAACAAAACACGCTGGTTTTTTGCCCACAACATAACATTTACAGAGAGTAATTGTAACTTACCTTTGTGAAAATGCTTTGAACACACCATCGTGTTTGGTGGAGTGTTATCGAAGGTAATCTTGGGCTCCTTACTGCTGCTATCCATGCCATTCGTCAACTATTTGTCACCTCTGAAACATGGCTTGTCCTATTATTTTTTCCACGCTGGAAAACGATAAAAGGATATTCCGTTCTTAAGCTTTACGCCACTTTCTATTCCAGTTTTAGCGTTCTTCCCTCCATGTATAGAAGTCTGGCGCGTTATGTTTGTGCCGCGGGTTTCCCCAAATGCTTTGCGTTTACCACTGGGGAACACGTCATGATGACGACACATTAGCAATCTCTATAGCGATAATTGAATTTTAAAAATAAAGTGTGAACCAAACGAACAAATAAAACAATCCTTTTGAGAATTTATATAGCATTATTGTAACATTGACATATAGCATTATTGTAACACTGAACTTTGGAATAATTCGAAAAGGGATAATTAGCCTATAAATCAATCTGTAATTATAAAATAACGGTTGGTTATCGACCCTACGCCGGTGTTTTACTTATTTATTTATTTAGAACTGAGTTTGTGTATTTTAGAAATATTTTTTTCTTAGTAATAATTTATTATTTTAAAATATAACAAGTAGTGGCCATAGCAGTGTAAAAAAAGTTTAAAGGCACGCGACGTTGCAGTTTAGTTATGTCTAGTCATATTTAGCTGATATTATCATTCTAATATTTGCCCAGACTGACAACACTTGCGAGAAGAATGATCAGTTAAAGCAGTCGTTTAACAATAACTACTGTTATTGATTTTTATTCGTTTTTTTAGCAGCTAATTATGTAGCCTAGTCTTTTAACATTTTCTAATGGAAAAAAACATTCATTTGACAACAATCAATAGAAAACTCTTAGATATAATAAATAAAACTGTAAATGATAATACATACATGTGACATTTTGTCTTATTTTACGATACAACTGTCCTAGCAATTAATAATAAAATCTTACTGTTTGTAACGGTGACTTTGGTGCCACGTCCCCAGTAGTCGAAAGCCCAGTTTACACGATATTCTTTTAATGTTACAGCGCAGTATAAAAATGCAACTCAAAAAATGCCAAGGATCTGTTAAATGACCTGTAGCCGATTCGTTGTCTTATCTGAATTTGTGTAGGCTACACATCAAATTATGTAAAAATTAATTATTCAAAATTAATGTGAATCTTTGCGTTTCTAGCAAAACTTAGCCCCCAGGGTATTTGTAACTTGCGTTTTGCAAAATCTTTGCACTCACATAGAAGCATGTGTGTGTATTTATATATATAAAATAATTATACACAGTGAAAGTACACACACATTTATTATGTAAATACAAATTTTTATTTTGGATGCAATTAATCACGATTATAATCATCTCAGCCCTAGTTAGAATATAGCTAGCATATATAATAAATATAATGAAATAATTTAGTTTAGGCTATGCATAGTGCCTAGACCTGCCAACAAATGGCTATGTTAGAAGTAGAAAACAAAACAATCCTTAGACATAGAACATTACTGACCTCAATCACACCGGCTCCCTCAGAATCAACTGGCCTGCCAGTCTCCTGCGGCTGCTTCTCTTTCTCTCTGCTAAAATATCTTCGAATATCCATCTCATCTGCTCAGTGAATTGAAAGATACAACGGTGATAGCATTAACACCCTGACATTTAGTTTTCAGTGACAACAACATTCTATGGGGATTGATATTTTTTTTAGAATATGCCTTTTATAGAGGTTATATTATTGGCAAAGAATAAAGAGTTGTGATTAGGTTGCTAAATTAACCATTTCTTGTGTAGCCCCCATAAAGGGCTATGGCAATGCTAACTACTCCACCCCTTGGACACAACCCGTAATGGCAAGGGGACTCTGTTACAAAAAGAGCACACGCACAGGCTTTGTTTAGCAAAGTAGAAAGATACAATCTTTATTTTATCTTTAATTAAAATTCAGTCACTTTTGGTTGTCAATAAATAACAAATACATAATTTGACATAGGGATAAGTCATAGGAGGGCGGGCCCCGGGTTACAAGCTGGACCAAGCCTAGGTTTCAATACCACAAGTGAACTAAAGCACACCACTTTTTATGGTAGAACAAACACTACAAACTCAGCCTACCCCTTGATGCACACATCACAGCACTACACTGCACACATCAGTTCAAACGGGTGACACACTAAGAAAAACCAGACTAGAACCTGCTAAGACTGTCTATCCTATGGGCCCAATCCATCCCAAGACTATGACTAGGGAGGGGGGGGGAACAAACAACAACAGAAAAAAAGAAACCGCTAGTCGGTGGTCACAATCAGTTCACTAACACCAATCTTTTACAACCCAACGGGTAGCGGGAAAAAAAGGGAAAAAAAATATAAAGAAAAAAATAAACAAATTGGAAACGTGGCTAACCAAAAAAAAACACAGCACCTGTACATTCATACACATTTACACCTCTACACACATTCAAGAGAACAGCAGCCGACAATCGGATTGTGGCAGCCTCTAAAAAAACAAACAAACAAAACTCAGTCGAGCTCTGTGCGCCTAAAATTCATAATAAGTCAGTCTATTACATATAGCTGTGAAACACACGCACCCATGCAGATAACATTACTGAGAGACAAAGTCCTCTACCCCTACCCCTTTCAGCAAAGACCATGAAGCACATAACTGCATTACACGTTTTACCAAACACATAATAATCATAGCCATAACATACCTGCCTACAATCTAGCGATTGGGTGAGCAGACACAAACAATAGCGCCATTGGCAAAACACTCTGCAGCCCCTTAACCCATCAAAACAATAAGATATCGCTCAGTGCACTGAACCCAAATAATAATAATAAATTATACAACACGGATTGTTTGGACATACCTTGCGCTACAAACAGCACCCCGAAACACTGCTGCACTCTGACACGTTAGCAGCTAACTACAGTGTATCGCTCACGGCATGAGGACCCCAGGTGCCTATAAAACTGCCTGTTCTCAATTTCCGACCACTACCACCCACATCAGGTACCATAGCAACCCGAGAGGGAGTGAAAGCGATTGGAAGCAGTGACAGAGGGAAAAAGAGAGAGGACAACATAAAATGCCTCAAACTCACAGGCTACAATCCACCCCCTCCAAATAAATCGGCGACCCGACGATGATACCTCATGTCCGGGAGACTTCACCCTCTAATCCTGATGAATCAATTTATGCCACTAGTCGACCGGGGTAGATGGTAAGGATTGGAATGCTGTCCTGCTGTAGACCTCGCTGAACGGCGCATGGCCACAGTTTTATCCTCAGGCACCTCAGCTGTATCTTCAACGTCCATTTCCCCCACCGCTAAGGTGCCGGTTTAAAGCAGGTACAGCTTGGGGCTCTGGTTCAGCACCATACCATATGATCACGTCTCGGGCATCACCATCGTCCCCAGCCGGAGGATCTTTGGGGGTCTCCTCTCCCCGAGCTGGACCAGGGAACCCACCTGGCCCAAACCTCAATCCCGCAGGAACGATACGCATCTCAGAACGATGCACCTGTCGAACAGGTCCACCTGCATCTGCAGAGATCACCGTATATACTGCTCCTGCCCCGGAAGGGCAGCGTACCACTCGATAGACCACAGAGTTCCAGTAATCCTGAATTTTATTTCTCCCACATGGGTGATTCCGCAGATAGATCAAATCCCCTTCTTTGAATCCGGCATCGTTCACCTGCTCATTATGAGGGCCAGTTCTTCTGATCTCTGTCTGACGTGTTCATGAGTCATCCTGACGCTTTGCTGGTGCTTTTCAACCCATTCTTCTGTTGGTGTCTGGGACAGCCTCCCTAGTACCAAGCAAAAAAATCAACCGGCAGTCTTGGATGATGGCCAAACATCAGATAATATGGGGTATGCCCTGTGGTCTGGTGGGGGGTACACATTATAAGCAAAGGTGAGCTGAGACAAATGATGTGGCCAACGACGCTTCTCTGTCTCGGGTAGGGTACGCAACAAGTCGTGGAGTGTGCGGTTAAACCGCTCACACTGGGCATTCCCTTGAGGGTGGTATGGAGTGGTACGGCTCTTTTGTATACCGTACATCTGACACAGTTGCTGGATCAAGAGGCTCTCAAAGTTCCGTCCCCGATCGGAATGTATACGAGCTGGGGGACCAAACCTATGGAACCATTCTTGCACCAAGGCCCTGGCCACAGTGTGTGCTTTTTGGTCCTTAGTAGGAACAGCCTGCGAGTACTTCGTGAAAATATCTGTAAGGATCAGGACATTCTCTCGTCCATCACTGGCCGGCTCTAGCAGAGTAAGGTCAAGAGCTAATATTTAATTGGGGTCGAGTGGCCTGCATTGTGCTCCAATATGTACGAACCTTGGGCTGGACAGCCTTCCCTACAACACATCGTTGGCACTGCTGGCACCACTGTTCAGCATCTTTAGTCATACTAGGCCAAAAACATCGACTCCGAAGTAGCTGGAGTGTTCTTTCCGTGCCTTGGTGCCCTTGCTCGTCATGGACACTCTGTAGGACTTCTATTTGCAGGCACTGGGGCAGCAATAATTGGAGAGTCTCTGGACCTCCCCCTGTTGCATAAATCAGGCGATAAAAGAACGCCTCCTTTGTCGACTAGTCGATCCCAGTGTCGGAGCAAGGCTCTGCTGGATTTGGGTAACGCTTCACGCTCCCTTGCACCTGGCCGTCGCCCTTCTTGATAGTACTTCTTCAAGGGTCCAATGACTGGGTCAGCTTCCTGAAGCAAGCGGAGATCCTGAGGTGAACGCCCCGGTAAGGCCACCACTTCCCTGCATTGGCTCTCTATAGCAGGCGTTGGACCAGGTCTGGTCAATGCACCCAATGAGGGGACCTCTGTCCCGAAGGTGAAGCGTTCTAGATACTGACGAGAAAGCGCATCCGCATTCTGATTGCTCTTGCCTGGCCAATATCTAAGGGTAAAGTTGAATGACGCCAGCTGGGAAGCCCACCGCTGCCCAGCTTTGCTGTAAGCAGATGGCTCAAGGGGTTATTGTCAGTAAATATTGAGAAATGATTCCCCAGCAAATATTCACGGAACTTCTCCGTTACTGCCCACTTTACCGCAAGTAGTTCCAGCTTCATGGAGCTATAATTCTCCATATTTCTTTCAGCAGCTCTGAGTCCCCGACTGGCAAATGCGACTGGACGTACTTTCCCTTCATGTTCTTGGGAGAGGACTGCACCAAGGCCTCCGTAACTGGCATCTACCTCCAAGATGAAGGGCTTCTTAAAATCGGCATATGCCAGCACTGGAGCCGAGGTAAGTCGCTCTTTCAGAGACAGGAATGCTCGCTCACATCCTTCGTCCCAAGCCGGTTCCAGGGGAACTTGGAGGGTCTTTCCCTTTCTTCGAGGTCCGCTGAGTCTACCTACCAACTGATGAAGTGGGGCTGCCAACTTTGAAAACCCCTCCACGAAGCGCCGATAATAACTTGCGAACCCAAGAAAGGATCGCAATTCGGCCAGGTGTCCAGGGCGTCTCCACTCCTTGACCACCTCTATCTTGGCAGGATCCGTGGAAACTCCCTCAGCAGAGACCACATGTCCCAAGTAACTAACCTGGTGCTGGAAGAAATGGCATTTTGACAGTTTTACTTTTAGTCCCTGTTTTTGCATACGGGAAAATACCTCTCTCAGCCTTTCCAGATGCTGCTGAACAGTAGCGGAAAAGACGATCACATCGTCCAGGTACAGTAAAACGGACTGGTATCTGCAGTCGCCAAACATACGCTCCATCAAACGCTGGAACGTTCCAGGGGCATTACACAATCCAAATGCCATTCTGTTGAACTCAAACAGGCCAAAAGGTGTACAGAAGGCAGTCTTTGATTTATCCTGCTCCCCCATTGGAACCTGATTATATCCACTTGCGAGGTCTAAGGTGGAAAACCATCTTGCTCCTGAAAGTGCATCCAACGAAACCTCTATACGGGGAAGGGGATATGCGTCACGGCGGGTTTTTGCATTTAACTGCCTGTAATCTACACAAAGGCGCAAACTCCCATCCTTCTTGGTCACCAGGACTATCGGAGAAGAATATGGACTGCTACTTTCCCTAATGACTTTACTATCCAGGAGCTGTTGGATGTTTGCCTTTACCGTTTCATACTGGGAGGGTTGAATTCTACGGTATGGCTGCCGAACAGGAACATTGTCCAACAGGGGAATCTCATGGCTGATTAAAGACGTGCATCCTAAGTCTCCCTCCCCTTGGGAAAAGATATTACTATACTGGACAAGGAGGGCCCTTGCCTCAGCCGCTTGTTGCTGAGTCAACCCAGGGAAATCTGGCACCGTGAACTCAGGGAAACTGCAACTCTCAACCACCTCCTGAGTGGAGACATAAGCTTGACACTGTTCCCAAGAAGGGTCAACTGATATAGAGGCAGCTGTTCCTGTCACAGCCGCAGCCACAACTTGTACAGTGCCAACAGGGTGGCGTGGGGGGGTGCAACCATACATTTGTGTTTACCAACATTCACTACAGGTGCATATACCAAACCCTTTCTCACCGGCACCAGGGTGGGGGACACCAGTAGTCCTTCAGGCAATTGCTCCTCATCAAAGCCCAAGGGCTCCAGCAAAAATGCTCCGGACTCAAGCTGGGGGCATGTAACCGGGACCATGGTTAGGGCTCCTGCCTCAAGACAGACAGCCCCTTTCCCATGGACTTTCACTTTAAACGGCTTCGTCGCATTTACAATGGCCTGGATCTGTTCACAGTGCCTCAGTGCACGTCGGGCTGCCGGCGCCGCTGATTTCACTGGAGGGGAGTGGAAGAGCTGTGAGCCATGTTGTTCAAAAAGGACCTGATAGCATTCCCCAATTACATTCATTCCCAGTATCCCGGGTGTTATAAGCTTGCGGTCTTTAAGAGGGCCATTCTCTGGGTCTTTAACAATTAAAATTCCCCTCCTCAGAATGCATTGCCCCAATACCCCCAACATCCAACTCTAGGTAACCAACATAGGGGATGTCTAACCCCATTAGCGGCCTTAAGCCCAAGCCATCTACAATCTTTCTTTTGTAGGTGATGGAAATGCTCTTGAAAAAAACTCTCCGTGATGGTGGTCACCACTGACCCAGTGTCAATTAAACAGGGAACTGTTACTTCTCCCATAAAAACAGACAATACAGGACAATTTTTGACTAACTTATCATATGTTTGAGAATGCAATGAGCCATACACATCCCTTCCCAGCGTGTGGCTCTGCACACTGGGAATTGCTAGTTTCCCGACTGGCTAAGGAGATTGTCTGGGCCTGGTGCTAGGTTAGGGGGGATATCAGGGGGCAGACGTGAAGCTGACCCACCATTCTTGGCGAAAGTAGCTGCCTGACAGTAGCGGGCTATATGGCCTGGTTGGTCGCACCGTAGACAAAAGGGCTGACCATCAGGGGCACGTTTGTATCGCCCACCCCGGGGTGGTGGAGGAGCCTGTGATCTACCACTAAGGTGTCCTAACTGCCTTACAAGCATATCCAACTGAGCTTGTTGCTTAAGGACCAAGTCTTTTAGTTCAGCGAATTCTGAGGACTGGGGGGCTGTAACACATTGCGACACAACCTGAGCTTCACTGCTTACCCCCGGAGCACGGTAACTACGATCTCGATTGGACTGACCCTCCTGCACCCACCTTATAGCTTCTTTCCGTACAGCTAGAAGAGTCAACCCACTATCTGCTCGTACCAATCTCTTAAGTTCTCTACGTAACATAGGATCAGAGACATTTTCACAGAACTGGTCTCGCAGAACAACATCGGGGTTTCTAATGGCACCTTCATTTGACTGTTTTACTTTATCCAACATTTCCATTAAAGCATGAGAAAACTCAAACAAACTTTCATTATCCTTTTGCTTTCTATTAAAGAAACGCTGTTGCCAGTAAACATATGATTTAGCGCACCCATACACTTCTCTTAAAACTTCAATTATTGACTCAGGGTTTTCACGTGTGGCTGTAGGACGGTACTTAACCTCATTTCGGGCTTCGCCCTCTAAGTGATCAAACAAAAACAATGCCTTGTCAAAATTAGACATATGCGTTGCCCGAATACCGGCTACACTTGTATTTTGCTTGTTCACTCTAGCTAGACTACAGTTTTCCATAGCTAACCAAAATATCCCCTTTCCTTTACCTCAAGAAAATGTAGCTAAAGCAGGTAATTAAAAACAACGTACAGTTTCACTCTGTATCACGACCCTTACCAATCTTCCTTTCACCATTAGCGTGTGTATCGGTGTGTGTGGGCGGGAGGGTGCATAGCAAGTTCAGACCAAACTAGAGTAACGACGAGACGAGATGAATCCTCCAGTTACTTGCAGCGCTCCGGTCTGCAACGCTCTGAAAGCTGCCAGTTCACACCAATGCAACGAGACGGTGTGGTACATCATCTTGATAGCACAACGACTCTTTGTACTTCTGTCCAAATTTCGACTTTTAGGCTATTTTTTTGTAGCTGGATATATATCATTTGTTGCGTCTAAATATAAATGAGGATACGGTTGTTGATAAATCAAATTGTTATTGTTGTTCTTATTATCATTTAGGGGGGCTAGTAACATTTTTGGGGTAGCTTCAGCCCCCCTAAAATATGCCTAATGACGTCCCTGGAAACATTGTCCATCTTTTTTTCCCCTCTTCTTTTCTTTCTAGTGGACTAAAAAGTTTGTTAATAAATATGCTTTTGTTCAGTCCCGGCACCATAGGCGGGCACTGGGGGGCTTGGCCCGCCCTGTGAGTCACCTGGATGAGCCTGCGTTCTCCCTTCACCTGTTCACCAGCTCCATGTCCCACCAACCAACAGTCCTTGCTTGTTTGCACATTTTTTTTTTTTATCAATAGGCTACTGTTATCAAAAGTTATTGTTTTGTATGTATATAACTCCTGAATAAAAATAAAAATGTGTTTGGTTTGATTGTAAAAAATATAGGCTACATATTTTAAACGTATTTGATTGGTTTTTGTCGATAGAGAGCACAGAAATTTTTGGTTGTTTGCTAAGCATAGCGCTACTGCTTAACGTTCATTCAATAATGAAGACACGGGTGAGTGCAGGGGCGTATATACAGTGGGTACGAAAGTATTCAGACCCCCTTAAATTTTTCACTCTATGATATATTGCAGCCATTTGCTAAAATCGTTTAAGTTAATTTTTTCCTCATTAATGTACACACAGCACCCCCATATTGACAGAAAAACACAGGATTGTTGACATTTTTGCAGATTTATTAAAAAAGAAAAACTGAAATATCAAATGGTCCTAAGTATTCAGACCCTTTGCTCCGTATTTAGTAGAAGCACCCTTTTGATTGAATACAGCCATGAGTCTTTTTGGGAAAGATGCAGCAAGTTTTTCACACCCTAATTTGGGGATCCTCTGCCATTCCTCCTTGCAGATCCTCTCAAGTTCTGTCAGGTTGGATGGTAAACGTTGGTGGACAGCCATTTTCAGGTCTCTCCAGAGATGCTCAACTGGGTTTAAGTCACGGCTCTGGCTGGGCCATTCAAGAACAGTCACGGAGTTGTTGTGAAGCCACTCCTTCGTTATTTTAGCTGTGTGCTTAGGGTCATTGTCTTGTTGGAAGGTGAACCTTCGGCCCAGTCTGATGTCCTGAGCACTCGGGAGAAGGTTTTCGTCCAGGATATTCCTGTACTTGGCCGCATTCATCTTTCCCTCGATTGCAAACCAGTCGTCCTGTCCCTGCAGCTGAAAAAACACCCCCACATCATGATGCTGAGCAGTGCCTGGTTTTTCTCCACACATACCGCTTAGAATTAAGGCCAAAAAGTTCTATCATGGTCTCATCAGACCAGAGAATCTTATTTCTCTGTTTTTTTTTAGCAAACTCCATGCGGGCTTTCATGTGTCTTGCACTGAGGAGAGGCTTCCGTCGGGCCACTCTGCCATAAAGCCCCGACTGGTGGAGGGCTGCAGTGATGGTTGACTTTCTACAACTTTCTCCCATCTCCAGACTGCATCTCTGGAGCTCAGCCACAGTGATCTTTGGGTTCTTCTTTACCTCTCTCACCAAGGCTCTTCTCCCCCGATAGCTCAGTTTGGCCGGACAGCCAGCTCTAGGAAGGGTTCTGGTCGTCCCAAACGTCTTCCATTTAAGGATTATGGAGGCCACTGTGCTCTTAGGAACCTTAAGTGCAGTAGACCTTTTTTGTAACCTTGGCCAAATCTGTGCCTTGCCACATTTCTGTCTCTGAGCTCTTCAGGCAGTTCCTTTGACCTCATGATTCTCATTTGCTCTGACATGCACTGTGAGCTGTAAGGTCTTATATAGACAGGTGTGTGGCTTTCCTAATCAAGTCCAATCAGAATAATCAAACACAGCTGGACTCAAATGAAGGTGTAGAACCATCTCAAGGATGATCAGAAGAAATGGACAGCACCTGAGTTAAATATATGAGTGTCACAACAAAGGGTCTGAATTCTTAGGACCATGTGATATTGCAGTTTTTCTTTTTTAATAAATCTGCAAAAATGCCAACAATTCTGTGATTTTCTATCAATATGGGGTGCTGTGTGTACATTGAGGAAAAAAAATGAACTTAAATGACTTTAGCAAATATATACAAAAAAACAAGACAATCCAGTAAAGATTTATACTCAAATGTAGGGCTGAGACAACAGAATATCCCTAAAGCACTTAAATGCTCATTTCTAATGATTTTTGGGGACGGATTGTACTACTTTGTTTGTAGGAGGGTTTATGAAGTGACAGACTGGGTAGATTATAAAAACAGAGAGAAGCAATCTAATATAACTACAACCAAATGACTACATACTATGGACTGTATAAAAACATACTTTATTTACTAAAGAACAAATAAATGAAAACACACCATTTAGAAGATGATCGGGGTGGGACAGAGCCTTTGGATAAAGAGGTTGGGGCAGAGCCTGGCAATAGAGAGAGTCTGAGGCAGAGCCAGGTGATGGAGAGAGTCTGAGGCAGAGCCAGGTGATGGAGAGAGTCTGAGGCAGAGCCAGGTGATGGAGAGAGGCTGAGGCAGAGCCTGGTGATGGAGAGAGGCTGAGGCAGAGCCAGGTGATGGAGAGAGGCTGAGGCAGAGCCAGGTGATGGAGACAGGCTGAGGCAGATGGAGAGAGGCTGATGCAGAGCCAGGTGATGGAGAGAGGCTGATGCAGAGCCAGGTGATGGAGAGAGGCTGAGGCAGAGCCAGGTGATGGAGAGAGGCTGAGGCAGAGCCTGGGGATGCATGGAGTTTGAGGTAGTGATGGAGGGAGGCTGAGGCAGAGCCAGGTGATAGACATAAAGAGCATGTTGACTTAATTGAAGGTCCCAAAAACATGTCTTCTTGTTCATGCTTTGAACTGCTCGCAAATTCTTGCTCTATCTAGATGATCCAACTTGTTCTGATGGATGTGACAGATTGCAGTGCTGTTTAGACAGGTCTGTGACATTGTGCTCCTTAGCCAGGTCTTCAGACTTCCTAGGGAACTGAAACTTCTTTCTGCTTCTGCAGAGGAAGAAGGAACAACCAAAAGCAGCCTAACCAATGTCTCTACCTGGCTGAAGAGACTGCGGACCTCTGGCAGCAGATTTTTTAGTATGTTGGTAGCCTCAAGAGTGGTACTGTAGTCAAACTGAAGCTTGAACATTGGCAGCTGTACCTCCAGTGAATGCGGATCTAGCTCTGGATATTGGCTGACAACATCTTGCATTTTTCCAGTCAGGAGCACTCTCTCTAATTCATCCAGGACTTGCAGGCTACTTTGTTCAAAGCGCATGGTTAGTTGCATGTCCACAGTATCCAGCATTTTGAAGAAGTCAAAGCGGTAAATGCTCTTTCAGTGGTTGCTGGGACAAATGCTGTTGCATTTCCTGTGAAGCGCTTGGGTGGCTTTCTGGCATGCGGCATCTGGATAGGTTCAATACCTGTGCTGGTGACTAGCTCAGTGGCCTTTGTGTGTATGTGGTGAAACATTTCATCTGACCTCTTTGCCTTCAGAGTTGACTTCACGCAGTCCACAGCTGCCGTCATGCCCATGACAGTTCCTGTTGACGTTTGTAGGGAGTAATTCAGACACTCTAGTTCTCCAATTACTTCACAAGCAAGAAGAAGCCCAAGCACCGTGGTCCCCTTTTGGAATCGCTCCAAAAGCCCCCTAGCTTTGACTGTTGTTTTCAGAGTAACCAGATGAAGCCATCTCCTCCAGACTGAGCAGCACTGCCTCATACTGCCCAAGAACAGCTCGAATAGCCGATATCCTGACAACCCATCTGGTAGGGCATATAAGGGCTTCAGTGTTTTGATGTTCCCATGTTCTGATTTGGCAATCTCTTTAAAGACCGTTTTTAAACTTGCCTGACTGGTTGAAGAGGGTTCCAAGTTTGTGGACCAATGACATCCAATTCATAACCACACAGGATGAACTGCAGGCAGCCTGTGTTACAAGATTGACGCAATGTGGGCCACAGTGGACATAGAGGGCAAGAGGCTGAATCTCCTTGATTTTGGAGATTCACTCCACCAGTCTTGCCAGACATGTTTGCAGCTCCATCGTACGTTTGTCCATGGAGACCAGATAGCGGCAAATTCATTCTCTGGAGGACATCAACGGCAACCCTAGCCAGATTTTCCCCTGTGGTCGAAGACACTTCATAAAGACCGACAAACTCTTCATGAGGTATTAGATCATGGTCCACATACCGGATGCTGATTGACTCCTGCTCTACCCCTGCAACATCTTGGGTGCCATCCATGATGATGGAGTATTGGAGTGTCGGCAAGTTCTGCACAGCAGATGCTATCTCCCGCACAATGTTTAAAGACAGGATCTGCAAAATCTCATTTTGAATTTGAGGGCTAAGAAAATTCGACCTCCTCTCTATCCAACTCTCCAGTCCCTCAACATCCTCTGACCTGAGACGAAGGAGCTGCCTGAAATTTCCCTCACTGTTTTCATGACCGCGAATAGCAGTACCTTGTCTAGCAAGAAACTGCAATGAGCTAGCAATTTTTAGCAGATGAGACCTTGCCTGCTTCTGCTGAAGAGCCTTTGCTGATGATACTGTGTGTCTATTGATTTTGCCTGATGTGTGTGTGTTGTTATGGCCACTTTATGTGCTTGAGACATTTCATGTGCTTTAAATTTTTCTATTGCTTTTTTCCAGTTTTGGAATCCTGTAGATACAAATGACTGATCTACACTTTTAGCAAGGGGACTTGTCTGATTTCTAAATGCTTTTATGCAATAGAAACAGAGTATACCTCTCACATCAGGACAGTAATGTAGCCATGTGTGGTTCTTGTACCATCTATCCTGGAAACTAAGTGTCTTGCTTGCAAGCTGCTGCTGAATGAAACATCCTGCCTTAGGTTGATATGGCCTTTGATGCTCTGTCTGGCTGACCTGCTCTGATTTCCTGCGATTTCCTGCGATGCAGAAAAACTAGTAGATGTACATGAAATAACACAAATCAAACTCAAAATGTTATTATAAAAAGCCACTTTACTTAGAAAGGTAATCTTTGCATGTAGGGCCTGTGATGCAGAAAAACTAGTAGTCGACCGATATATCGCCAAGGCGGATACTTTTATTTTGACGGGCGGCGCTGCGCCTGAGAAGAGAAGGGCAAATGCCTGGTCACATTCACACAGTCGTGACATTCCATGTAATCCACTTAATGGTAAAGGTATTCAATGAACAGAAATCAGTAGTTCATGCTTTACTTTATTAAGCAATGTTTAATAATAATTTGAACATGACTATTAGGACTTGTACATTTACAACTTTAGAAAACACAACTATCTAAAGAAAGAAAAAAAAAGTTAAACCTTTAAAGGGTTAGTTCACCCAAAAATAAAAATTCTGTCATTAATTACTCACCCTCATGTTGTTCCAAAATCGTAAGACCTTCGTTCATCTTCAGAACACAAATTAAGATAGTTTTGATGAAATCAGAGAGCTCTCTGACCACTGTAGTCACATGGACTATTTTAAGGATGCTTTTACTAACGTTCTAGGATTTGAAAATGTTAGGTAAATTGCTGTCTGTGTGGTCAGAGAGCTCTCAGATTTCATCAAAAATATCTTAATTTGTGTTCTGAAGGTGAACAAAGGTCTTGCGGGTTTGGAACAACATATGGGTGAGATATTAATGACAGAATTTTAATTTTTGGGTGAACTAGCCCTTTAAAACTCCTGAAAAACTTTATTTGGTAAAACTTGTATTGTTTTTATATGCATATCTGAAATCTCTAAAATAAAGGTTTTCACAAACAACACAACATTAGCGCAGCTCCTCACTCCTCGCTCTCCCAACGTCCCTTTGAAAAGAAAAAAAAAAAATTAATGAACAATCATTGTGCCACTTTTTTTTTCTTTTTTTTTTTTTCACAGTTCAAACAGATGTGTTTGATCACGCTGGTGCCTCGCGCACATTCATTGGAAACAGTAGCCGTTCACCGTGCCATTCGCCGCGAGCAGCGGTCCACTTTGGCATATTTTTGCTAATTATGAATTATTATTATTATTATTTTTTTCGTTGATACTGAAACATGCGTGAACTACAAAGCCTATTTTACCTAATGAATAATAGTTAAGCTTAAAATAGTCAACATCACGAATATGGAAACGTTTGGATTTCTCCCAAATGAGAGCCCAACCTTACCTTATGGTTCGATTTAAATTATTATCAATTTATTTTTTTTTGTTTGTTTATAGCTAAGCCTATATTATTATATACCGCAATTTTATTTATCCATTAGAATTAAATATTTTTAATTCTTGTTCTGTTCTGATAAATTTGTTAAATTTAAAGGATTTGTTGTAAAGTGAAGGGAACTAAAAATATCCTGTTGGCACATTATAACATTATTAGGCCAGCCATTATTATTTCTGAATGTAATAAAATGCAACTTATAGATTACTTATATATATTTTTTTTTTCCTCTCACAAACTTAATTTATTTTTTTAAATAAATAAATAAATAAAAAATGCAGCAAACGAAAATAGGCGATTAATCGGTTAAAATTTGTTACTGTGGGTTAACAGTAATTATAATTATTATATACTTAGGAACAGAGTCTGGGCCTAATCTAGGCTATCCAGGTTTTTTTAATTTTTTATTATTTTCATTGCATCTGAAAATGACTTTGTGCAGCACATTCACTTCACTTCGCACGCTCAACCTGTCTCGCGCGTTGCTCAGCTGTGGACGATTTCAAAATGTTTGATATAAAGGTTGATGTCCCATTTTATACAGGAATTGTAAAAAATAAAAAAAATAAAAATCGAATTATATTGTTAGTCTAAATGAACTTGTTAACAATATAATTAGAACTATTTTACATGCACTGTGACACCCTTTTTTACTTATAAACTCCTTGAGATTTTAAAGTCAGTTTAATAGTATTGAAGTTCAAGTTTTTTAAAAAAGGTTAATATGCAAAATGTCAATATTCTCATATATAAGGCCTATATTTTAATTTATATTTTAAAATTCCTTTAATAAAACAACATGCATTTTTGTTATTCGTTACCAATCAGGGTATCTTCCGTCCATTCCAAATCCGTTTTTCAATTAAAAAACACAGAAAACGAAAAGTCTCAAGAGGATTCAAGTGAGAGAACATGGACAAGACAGGTCCGTGTACTTTTGCGTCCATTCGTTTTTCGTTTTTTAACCCAGAAATGAAATACGGAAAATGCGGTTTCTTCTTTAATGGTTCAAACTATGATGAATAGAATAAGCAGACACAAACCTAATTTTCATTATTCACAATTCGCATTTCATAAAAAATCGTCGTAAAAATGATATAAAGCTTGTTTTTCAATGTATATAAATGCTAAATTTAATTTCTACCATTTTTACTGTCTTTATACAAACGCTAGCGCCCTCTCGCTCTACTGACGTAGCTACCATAACTGTTTTATAAAAAACTTTTAGCGTCAATATTTTTATGATCTTAAACATACTGTACACATACTGGTAAAAATAAATAAATAAATAAATAAATTAATTAATAAAAAATGAAAACCGTATAGCCTGAATGCACTGTAAGTCGCTTTGGATAAAATTGTATGCCAAATGCATAAATGTAAATGTAAATGATCTTAAAGTGCCCCTATTATGCCATTTCTAAGGTTCCTAGTGTTGTTTTGGGAGTCTTCTACAATAGGTTTACATGCATGCAAGGTCAAACAACCCTTTCGTTTTCTCAGAATATGCATTTAATATCACCTCATTTTCCAACGATTCTCAAACGATTTGTTCGAAGCAGTTCTAAGATTCAGTCTCTCTAAACCCATAGCTCCTATGGTCAAGCCTCATTGATTATAACTGATTTTTGAGATCGGGATAAACTGAAATGAATGACAGCTTTATAATTATTATAGGGAGCGCAGAGCGCGCTTTCTTGGCCAATTTATTCAGAATTTCAATAAATTTAGTTTTTCATGATGCTGTTGGACTAGTGACAGCTGCACGCTGCAAACATCTGCATATAGACTGCAACCAAAATGGTCGCATTTTTCACAATTTTTTGAGAATGTGCGAGTTTAGATTTGACGTGGTCGCATTTGTGCTAGTGCATGGTCTGCCCTGCTCCCAAAGCATCTGCTCCATACTGTAGCAGGAGTCAGATTTCACTGATCACATGAAGAGAGGCGCTTTCAGTGACTGGTATGGTTTATACTTGCAGCATCAGCACGAGCGCGAAGGTGCGAGCAACGCTCGGAAAAAATGACGCAAATAAATGATGGAAGACGGCGGATTTGGATTTCACACTAAAATAAAATAAAAGACTGCTTCATAAACCAGAGAAGGTGAACATGTTGGTATTCTTGTGGAAACAACAACAACAACAACAAAAACATGCAAGTCCTGTCAGCGACAGCCAGTTTAGTTTCACTTTCTTTTTGTTTTCAAAAAGCTTGTTATCTTTGCTGTTTACCTAATTTTATGATGATAGATTTCCCAGGATTCTGCAATGTCTATTTTAAAAATAATATCTGTATCAAGTCTTTGCATTGTTCCAAAGACGGCTCTAGTTCTCAACTGAATGTGCGGGAGAAGCATCACTAAATTTGGCCAAAGAAAACTTGTTAAAAATCGACATTTTTCTATATTAATTTGTGCATTTTTCAAATGTTCATTAAAAGTGCAAAAAAAATCATTAACAAAAATCTGAAAAGAAGTCAATATTTTACGTTTTCGGGCAGCATTTTGTGTGTACGGTTCTAATTTCAATTTTGGTTTTCAGCATAGCATTTAAAAATACAATAACCGTTCATTTTTCGTTTTTTCCGTCATGGTTAAAAAACGAAAAACGAATGGACGCAAAAGTACACGGACCTTAGTGTGGTTACAAGGTCCGTGTACGTTTTGATCATTTAATTTCCTATTTAGAATGCAATAACGAGAAATGGAAAAATGGCTCGTTTATTCGTTTTTCTGTTTAGTTTAGTTTATTTGTCGTTTGGGGTTTACAAATCGGTTTATGGCTTCAATATTTCATTCGCACTTGTGGGCGGCGCTGAAACGCTGCTTTCATCTGATTGGTCGAATCGCTCCGCCTTCAGCACGGTCTTTTCATTCTTTCAGGCAGAATAAGAGTCAGTACGAGTGCGGCACTGTAATGTCTGAAACCACCACTCACTGTTAATTAACATAATATTTGAATCAGATGTTGCTGGGCACATAATTCGTGCTGCTGCGACTTGCAAGTGACCCCTTTAAATTATTTCTAGGTTATAGTATTGTATGAATATTGTCCAACTGATAAATACAGTGCAAATAGTTCTGTCTCCTTCTATAAAAGTAAAGTGGAAATAAAAATTAATAAACCTTAGCTCAATGATAGCTGTATAATATAAAACAACATTAACTACTGCAGCTGGTGCCAAATAAAAAATATTATGTATTATGTAACAGCAAGTCAAATGTAGACTAGAGGGCCACACACTTGCACTGAATGTAGCATTGAATAGACTGAACATGAGCAATACCCATGTTACTGTTTCAGGACCATATTTGTTCCTCCTAGTTTACTGTGTTTTGGTTAGGATATTTAAAGATGCAGTTTTTTTTTTTTTACCTCTGCCTCCAACAGATCCTCGATTTGTAATTTGAGGTTATGAAAAACAGAGGGATCAGCATCACTGTGACTATATATATATATATATATATATATATATATATATATATATATATATATATATATATATATATAAAATTACCACATAAATAATTTATAATTTTCACTTATCCCTCCTTACTTCAGAACATCTTTTGGAGGCCCTTCATGGCTTGGAAAATGTTTCCAGACAGATTCAGGAGATTAATTCCAACACACAGGAATCAGCACATAGGGCAAACCTAGTGACCATCTTAAAGGAAACATTCATGTGTCTTATCTGCAGAGGTACCCACTCACAAAAAAAAACCTGCATCTTTAAATATCCTAACCAAAACACAGTAAACTAGGAGGAACAAATATGGTCCTGAAACAGTAACATGGGTATTGCTCATGTTCAGTCTATTCAATGCTACATTCAGTGCAAGTCTGTGGCCCTCTATTCTACATTTGACTTGCTGTTACATAATACATAATCATTTTTATTTGGCACCAGCCGCAGTTAATGTTGACAGCTAGCAGGAGTGTGGTGGGGTGCCAGGTCTGTTTTTTGACCAATGGATGGAGACCTCAAGGCAGTGCCCTAAATGCAGATCTGAAGATTTTGTCTTTATAGATTACATTTTCCATTGTACTAACTGACGTACACCTCTGCATGCAGACACCCAACTGTACAAATTAATTTTTATAGATTTAAAACCCAGTCCTGAACCGGGAGAACCATGTTCTGCAGAGTTCAGTTCCAGCACACTTGCTTGGACATTGCTACTGATCCTGAAGACCTTGCTTAGCTTAGGTGTGTTTATTCGGGGTAGCTGAACTTTGCAGGACACTGGCCCTCCAGGAGCAGGACTGAGAGTCCTGACATTAGCTCTTTACATTCTTTGCATGTGATTTATCAACACCTAGTACATCTTAAAATATACAGCTCATGAAAAATAAAAGTTCCAGATGGACAAACATTAAATGCATAAACCAGTGTGAATAAACAATATCTTAAAATAAATTTGGAGGTAGGTTGAAAAAGCCAGAATGGGAAGTTTTAAGTAGTTGTACAGCTTAAAGTGTGAAGTTTATTCTTGTAAACAGATATGGCATATTCATGGCAGTACACATGAAATTCATGTATTTATTTGTCATTTAAACTGATGTAAACAGAAATCCTGTCGCCCCCTCTAGTGGACATTAAGTGTTAAGGCCTTCATTGCTTAGATAACAAAAGTCACTAGGATTTTTTTGGGAAGGTAAGTCTGGCCAGTTATATAGCACCGCAAGTCAGATGAGTCTGAAGATCTGAGCTGAATTTGGTGAAAACATTAAAGTTCTAGTCTGTGTCAATTACACTCATAATAAATAATAATAATCTTCAAATATATGTTTGCTTTCTCAAGCCCAACAAAGAAGACTAAGAAGAGAAACATAATTCAGTTTAGTATGTAATAAAACTAATATTACTAATTTCATAAATTTAACTATATTCATTTTCAAAATTAATTATTATTGTCACACACACATAGTACCTTTTGACTTAAAAGACGAGAGTGGTAAATGTTACAGACATATTATCATGGATCTGTTCAATTAATTATTAATTTTTATTTACACTTCACTTTTATCCAAGGAGACAGAACTATTTGCACTGTATTTATCAGTGGGACAATATTCATACAATACTATAAGATAGAAATAATTTAAAGGGGTCACTTGCAGGTCGCAGCAGCACGAATTATGTGCCCAGCTACATCTGACTCAAATATTATGCTAATTAACAGTGAGCGATAGTTTCAGACATTACAGTGTCGCACTCGCACTGACTCTTATTCTGCCTGAAAGAATGAAAAGGCCGTGCTGAAGGCGGAGCGATTCGACCAATCAGATGAAAGCAGCATTTCAGTGCCGCCCACAAGTGTGAATGAAATATTGAAGCCATAAACGTGATTTGTAAACCCCCAAACGACAAATAAACTAAACTAAACAGAAAAACGAATAAAACGAGCCATTTTTTCCATTTCTCGTTATTGAATTCTAAATAGGAAATGAAATGATCAAAAACGTACACGGACCAACTGTCTTGTCCATGTTCTCTCACTTGAATCCTCTTGAGTCTTTTCGTTTTCTGTTTTTTTAATTAAAAAGACCCTGCAACAACGGGTGACTCTATAAACTTGGCTCACATACATTAGAAATATATCAGCAGAAAGCTTGAAATGCCTTTTAAACGAATCAATTCAGAACGAAAGCATTTTGTAATCTGTGAAGGTTGTATTTCTCTTTAAAGGCGAGTCCATGTTGATAAAGTCAGCACTGTGAATTTCATCTTGCAGCCGACAAGAAAAAAATAATTGTTTATTAATAAATAATTAAAATGTCTCCTTTTTTACAATTATTGGGCTACTTCTGCCTGTGCTTTGTGGCAAACTTAATGCATGTGCTTGAGCGCAGAATATATTAAGGCTCATTATGGATTATAGTTGTAAATTTAATATAAACCTGCGATTAGTTGAATAATGACAAATGAACGGCTAGTAACTAGAAAAATCTTACGTGGGGGGGCAGACCTATTAAATACACTCTAGACATCTCAGTTAAAGTTTTTATAGCATTTTATACGCGTTTGCATAAATTCTTCTTTCAGAACGATCTGTAATGGAGAGATGCTTTAACACTGTTTTTTCCTCTGAAACACAAAAAACGAAAATTGAAATAAAAGAACAGATATTTTATGTTTTGAGAATGGCCAACCCTTCTCTGCAGATAAATAGGCTACAAAAAAATAAATAAATAAATAATAATAATAATGTCTCCAAAAACTCCAAAATGTTTTTGTCATGTCTGCAACGCATGTGTATTCACAAATCTAAAAAAGCCTATATCACATCATAGACGGATCATACTGATGTCTGGACTCTGTTTGGGATTTAGAAAAACATAAAGAGAATTCTGTGAGAATTTATATTTCATAGTCTAAAAAAATATTGTCTAGACGAAATAAAATAAAATTAACGCAACAGTTTGCGAATTTATTTTATTTTATTGAAATTAAGTAAAATTTATTTGAGTTAAGGCAACTACCCCTGAAATTAAGTTATAATAACGAATAAACTATATTGCGCTATACAGTAGTCAACATTTGAAGTGGGTCAAAATCTTTCTTCAAAGTTGCCCTAAAACTATCTCCTATCTGCAATCGTCATATCTAAACCTGTTCTGCAAGTTTGAAACCCTCATAAGACACTGTGCATATGAAAGACCAAGAGATGCACACCTTTATCTCGACCCCCACAAGCTATACAGAACTACCCCCAACCCCCTCCAGCTGGACTGAATTTGGTCTGTTTTTTTTGGCTGTGAGGAACCGTGTGTTGTCATGTTACTGGGGTGAAACATGCCTGCACTCACAGCAGACCTACTCTTTTTATTCATTATTTTCCCGCAGCCCATATTATTATTATCACTAGACCAAAATAATTACAAATTATCAATTGATAATTAATCATTATTTTACGAAAATCATTGTTATTTGTGAACGTGGCGTTTGCGGAAGGCTTTAAGACCAAGCGGAGTCCTCCATCAGCTGCTCCCGCTTCACAGCGAGCAGTCCGCAAGTTTTGATTTAGCTAAATCAATTTGAGCGAATACAACTTACTGATCATGAGCCCAACATTTAGCAAGACAGAAAAACATTCAGTCTACCTCAAGGAAGATGTATTTCATTGTAAGTTAATGCTGTTAAATAGAGAGTTAAAATGGAGAGAGAGAGAGAGATGAGAGAGATAAATAGAGAGAGAGAGAGAGAGAGAGAGAGAGAGAGAGAGAAAAAAACGTGTTGGCTATTCCTAAACTTGGACCTCATTATATTGAAGTACAAATCCAAACACCAGAAGCAACCTACACTCTCTCAGTGTTCTTTCATTGAAAAGTATGTTTTTTGTTTATTCACAGGCTATGGTTGAAATAATATTTTAGTTCAAAACTTTAAGTGCCATTGTTTAAAAAAAAAAATGCTTTATTGGCTAACGTTTCACAGAGCTTCAGTTTTTATGCTTTAAAATCCCATACCATTTGTAATTTCACAGTATTTTCACCTCCTAAATCACTAACCTTTAAAGTCACAATTCTATAATGGTCAAATTTACTCAGGCCAATTGCACTTTTAATGACATTATTTTTTATTTTATTTTATTTTTTTTTTTTTTAGAATAATTGTAACCTACATAAATAGGTGAAGCAAAACAAATATTAATAATATTTGGATCGTCCCTTATTTTTTCCCTTATTTTCTTAAAGAATAAACACTTATTATCTACAAGAATAAACATGATAACATATTATTAATTCATAGAAATAATTTAAGCAATTAAAACCTGATAAAATATTATTAATTCATATAAATAATTTAAGCAATTAAAACCTGATAACATATTATCAATTCATAGAAATAATTTAAGCAATTAAAACCTTTTTTTGTAAATTTGAACTTCAATACTATTAAACTGACTTTAAAATCTCAAGGAGTTTATAAGTTAAAAAGGGTTAAAATGTCACAGTACATGTTAAATAGTTCTAATTATATTGTTAACAAGTTCATTTAGACTAACAATATAATTCTATTTTTTTTAAATTTTTTTTTTTTTAAATGAACAATTCCTGTATAAAAATGGGACATCAACCTTTATATCAAACATTTTTAAAATCGTCCACAGCTGAGCAACGCGTGAGGCAGGTTGAGCGTGCGAAGTGAATGTGCTGCACAAAGTCATTTTCAGATGCAATGAAAATAAATTAAAATAAAAAAAACCTGGATAGCCTAGATTAGGCCCAGACTCTGTTCCTAAGTATATAATAATTATAATTACTGTTAACCCACAGTAACAAATTTAACGTATAAAATGCTTTAAAAGCTTTAACAGAGATGTCTAGAGGGTATTTAATAGGTCTGCCCCCCACGTACGATTTTTCTAGTTACTAGTCCTTCATTTGTCATTATTCAACTAATCAGAGGTTTATATTAAATTTACAACTATAATCTATAATGAACCTTAATATATTCTGCGCTCAAGCACATTCATTAAGTTTGCCACAAAGCACAGGCAGAAGTAGCCCAATAATTGTAAAAAAGGAGACATTTTAATTATCAAATAAAAAAAAAAAACCTTCACATATTATGCAAGATGAAACATAATGCTTTCGTTTTTAATTGATTCGTTTAAAAGACATTACTCCAGCCTTCAGTGTCACATGTAACATCCAGTAAAACACATTTCAAGCTTTCTGTAGATATATTTCTCATGTATGTGAGACACCACAATTTTAAGTTAATTCATTATCAGGAAAAATTTCAAGTGATCTAGAGGGCGCCTCCCTGTCCTGCATGCGCATTAATAATTTTCGCACAAACACTTGAATATGAATAATAATTCACATTTTGCATATGCATTACAACATAAATTATTTTTCACATGCAATTATCCAAAATAAAAACAAACACGATTTGTAATGAAGATAAAACAAATAAGAATAAATGCTGCGCGTGCACTCAGCATCACTCGCGCCGCGCAAATCTTGCAAACAGACAAATTTACACACCTGCATTTAAATGCGGCTGCAATTTTATTTTTTTACTTAAATTATATGAAAGCAAGTAAAGAAGGCTCCCTTTAAAATCACTGAAGTTGTCAATTAATGAAGCTCTTATTTACATTGTGTGTATTTTGTTGATTATAATGAGAGAACTTGAGTTTAAACATGAAAACCTTTTATTAATCCGTCCATTCTTTAGACTTTCAATGATTTAGCTAAATTGTGCAGGTTTAATTTATTCGTTTCTTGTTTTAATTAGGCCTAAATAATGGGAACGAAATTATACAGTGCCTCACGTTTTACTAAAATAAAAAAAAAAAAATTATAAAACACGCAACAATTTCTTAATCAGTGTACAGACAAATATGTTTTCCCAAGAAGTTGTCTGTCAAAATAAAGGACAGGTAACGAATAACAAAAATGCATGTTGTTTTATTAAAGGAATTTTGAGAATATTGACATTTTGCATATAAATCCATGTAGCCAAGCTCACTAAAATATGCTACCACTTTCAATGCTCTGATGCAAAGTAAACCACAATTTATTTTGAATAATATAACACATAATTCATATTATATAAATAATACTGCACACCTATTAAATGTGTCAAATCTAAAATATGGTGTAATATACTTTGTAGCTTAGAGAAAATATAAGCACAGGCACAGGCTTGACATTTATCCTGCTTGAATTGGTTCTAAGAAATGCACATAACTTCATAATTACCAAACTTTCATCTGTGAATATTAAATATTTTAACTATAGTGTTTTTCTTTCATTTTCCCTGACTGCAGCCGTCAAATGTAACACATCAGCGAGGCAAAACTGACATCTATTTGCGAAAATGTGCTTTGATGCGCTTGTTTGAAAACTTGTGATTAAAGTGCCACTCAGCGGTCAAAAGCTGCAAATGCACTTTGCAGACGCCGCCGCGGCGGCGGTAGAAGCAACGTTTTAGATGTCCACCTACTGTATGTCTCCCTAATCGAATACACCCAATTCATTTTATTAGCTCAAAGTACAAACTGTAAGACTGGAAGTAGATGTGTAGTGCTGTGGGTTCCCAGGACAAATTTGAAAACCCATGATTCAATATCGTTTGGCTATGATCATATGATGTTCCCACAAGTTAATAGTGGCCACGACAAAATTAAGTGAACATGTCCCCTCCCAGTCACTGTATGTAATAGCACACAAATAGTAAAACATTTTAGCATCATTCTTGTCTTTTTTAAAGTTTATATTCCCATTTAAAACTTAAATCTTAAGACTTTTACCTACCTTGCTCTCCAACACATGCCCTTGCAGTACGATTTCCTCCCGTCCCTGGCACTGATTAGACACTTTGACACAGCCTTTTCTGCCTCTCTTCTAGTAATTGAGTTTGTAAGGGCATTTTTTTTTCAAGCTTCCTGTAAAATACATAAAGAGCATTAAAGTAAGATTAAATTCCATATTTGACATTTTTCAGGAAATACAATAACGGTATTTAATATAATATTCTGTCATACACAAATGGTTTCTGTGCATTTTTGTGTGTGACTGCCTTCGTATATTTTCGGATGAACTCAATCGTGACATGAGCGAGGGCTCAGGAATTTCTGACCGGCCACCTTAACTGAGAAGATGTTTGTTAAACATTATGCTTTGAAAACAATCTTTTTAATTAAAATTTACAATTTTTGAATATATTGTATGAAATTATTAGGTTCTTACCTTGAAAACACTGACAGTAAAAATCATCGGAAAATTACAGTTGAAAGACGAAGAGTGCTGGCGCCGGCTGGATTCAGGCGCGGAGGTGTGGGGGAGGGGAAGAGCACAGGAAAGGGTCTCGTGATTCAGTGGAAACTTGTTGTTCTGTGATGAAAAAGACGTTTATAAAAATTAAAAATGTCAAATTAAACATTTGAGAATGCACATATTTCTCTGAATGTGAACACCTTTAGAATAAAAGCTAAAGTGGTCGCTGTGTGCACTGTTCTGTGATCACAAAATAAACAGGAGCAGACACGATATAAAACAGTCTTGTCTCGTAATTAACGTTACATTCGAAAATTCCTGCTTTCATTTTGGGTGTTTGAAATGTACACCTTACACAAATTAAGAAATGACTGCCATTGTCGGATATCGTAAAACAGTGGTAAAATATTAAAGCTAGATTCTAAAATCCAATAAATTGGGACACAGTTTGTAGTAGATAAAAAGGTTAAAATGATAGCATACAGTAATTCTTATCGCTTTGGTCATAATAAGGGGGAAAATGGCGCGATCTTAGGGAAGTGGATGTGTAATTGAAATTCTAACTTGACAAGAACATATGTTTTGTTAAACATTATGATTTGAAAACGATGTATTTTAGTTAAAATGTTCACTTTTGTACAGTCGTGGCCAAAAGTTTTGAGATCTTTATTTCAGTGGTTTCTGTGATGTACTGAAATATAATTACAAGCACTTCATACGTTTCAAAGGCTTTTATCGACAATTACGTGACATTTATGCAAAGAGTCAGTATTTGCAGTGTTGGCCCTTCTTTTTCAGGACTTCTGCAATTCGACTGGGCATGCTCTCAATCAACTTCTGGGCCAAATCCTGACTGCATTCTTTCATAATAACTTCTTGGAGTTTGTCAGAATTAGTGGGTTTTTGTTTGTCCACCCGCCTCTTGAGGATTGACCACAAAGTTCTCAATGGGATTAAGATCTGGGGAGTTTCCAGGCCTTGGACCCAAAATTTCAACATTCTGGTACCCGAGCCACTTAGTTATCACTTTTGCCTTATGGCACGGTGCTCCATCGTGCTGGAAAATGCATTGTTCTTCACCAAACTGTTGTTGGGTTGTTGGAAGAAGTTGTTGTTGGAGGGTGTTTTTGTGGTACCATTCTTTATTCATGGCTGTGTTTTTGGGCAGAATTGTGAGTGAGCCCACTCCCTTGGATGAGAAGCAACCCCACACACACATGGTGTTAGGATGCTTTACTGTTGGCATGACACAGGACTGATGGTAGCGCTCACCTTTTCTTCTTCTCCGGACAAGCCTTTTTCTAGATGCCCCAAACAATCAGAAAGGGGCTTCATCGGAGAATATGACTTTGCCCCAGTTCTCAGCAGTCCATTCACTATACTTTCTGCAGAAGATCAATCTGCCCTGATGTTTTCTTTGGAGAGAAGTGGCTTCTTTGCTGCCCTTCTTGACACCAGGCCATCTTCCAAAAGTCTTCGCCTCACTGTGCGTGCAGATGCGCTCACACCTGCCTGCTGCCATTCCTGAGCAAGCTCTGCACTGGTGGCACTCCGATCCAGCAGCTGAATCCTCTTTAGGAGACGATCCTGGCGCTTGCTGGACTTTCTTGGATGCCCTGAAGCCTTCTTTACAAGAATTGAACCTCTTTCCTTGAAGTTCTTGATGAACCTATAAATTGTTGATTTAGGTGCAATCTTAGTAGCCACAATATCCTTGCCCGTGAAGCTATTTTTATGCAACGCAATGATGGCTGCACGCGTTTCTTTGCAGGTCACCATGGTTAACAATGGAAGAACAATGATTTCAAGCATCACCCTCCTTTTAACATGTCAAGTCTGCCATTCTAACCCAATCAGCCTGACATAATGATCTCCAGCCTTGTGCTCGTCAACATTCTCACCTGAGTTAATCTGTAAGATCAACCATCCATTCATCCAGCCGCCAGAGGGCGCCATCTCCTCATTACTGACTGTGCTCTTCTTCTTCCTCCACTTCCTGTAGCTTCCTGTTTAAATCCAGCTCAGTTGTACAACAGATTGCGAAGTATTGCCAGCTAACCCCTGTCTCTACCAAGCGTTTTCTCATTGCCACATTGATTGCCTCGTGTATGTTCTTTGCCTGTTCTTGACCTTGTTTGTTGGATTACGATTTGGATTTGTTTGCTGTACGGACTGCTTACTGTGATATTGACCTTGCTTGTTATTTGACCACGATTATCTGCCTTATCCTTGTGTGTGGGTTTTCTCCACAATAAACATCTCCGCAAATGGATTCAAATACTCAACCGAGTCAGTCATCCTTACAGAATACTTCGCCTGACCAGAATCCAGCGGAGATTTCACATCTTCAGGCCGCCTTTGCTTATCAAAATGAGAGGATTACGGAGTTCCAAGCTCAACTTTCATCTCTGCGAGCCGCTAATGAACATCTCACCCGCTACATACAATCTCTCCCAGCGACTCGACCTGAGGCGGTAAGATTTTCTTTACCAGATAAATTTGATGGCACAGCGGAAAGGTGCAAGGGGTTTCTTCGTCAATGTTCCATTTATTTTGAGAACCAGCCTGAGGCCTTTCTACGTGATACCACTAAATATTCATTTATGATGTCACTGTTTACTGGCAAAGCTCTCGAATGGGCATCTGCTGTGTGGGATCAAGATGATATGATACGGACCTCATTCGATTATTTTTCGAAGCAGATTACTGAGG
Source organism: Cyprinus carpio (assembly GCF_018340385.1). NCBI lineage: Eukaryota > Metazoa > Chordata > Actinopteri > Cypriniformes > Cyprinidae > Cyprinus > Cyprinus carpio. The sequence continues at coordinate 785,181 of NW_024879195.1, forward strand.
TTTTTCAGTACCCAGCTGGAGGGAGAGATGTATCTATGCAGTTGTTGGATTTGTGTCAAGGAAATCGTACTGCTGCAGAATACGCCGTAGATTTTCGCACCATAGCAGCGCAAAGTGGCTGGAATGAGGCCGCGCTTAAACCAATCTTTAAGCGAGGTCTTCACCACAAATTACAATCAGAGATTGCTTGTAAGGACATGGATATGGACTTACAGCAACTTATAACCACCACGATCCGTATTGATAATCTGATACGTAACCATCCCACCTGTCCCCTAACAACTTCAATGTCTGCCACAACTGCTAGTGGCCTGGAACCTGTTGAACCCATGCAAATCGGCCTTACCAAAATCTCCCTGGAGGAACGTGAACGACGGCGTGTACAGAGACTATGTTTTTACTGTGGGCAACCAGGTCACAATGCCGTCACTGCCCCAACAAGCCCACACCATCTAAAGTGAGTATACCTTCAGGTAATCTATTCACCAAGTGCTTGACTCTCGTTATGACCATCACTTATGCAAGTTAAGTACAATGTGTTTCAGCATTAATTGACTCAGGATCGGCACTGAACCTAATTCACCATGAATTGGTGGCTAAACTCAACATCCCTGTGATCCCTTGCATACCACCGATTCACATCACCGCCATCAACACTCAACCCATTGGCAAAGGTATCACTCATCAAACCATCCCTATTACAGTCAAGATTGGTGTGTTCCACTCTGAAACCCTCTCATTTTATGTTACAACTACACCCCAGCATCCAATAATAGTAGGAAATCCCTGGCTCACCATTCACGACCCACAGATTTCTTGGGGTTCCAGAGAACTTACCAAATGGTCACCGCATTGCCACAGTCATTGTCTACAAGGTCATATACCACTTCCATGTCTAACCACAAGGGTTGAAAGTCCAATAACTAACGAAGCAGTTAAGATTCCCCCAGAGTACATTGAATTCCAGGAAGTCTTCAGCAAAGCCAAAGCTGCTACGTTACCTCCACACCGCCATTGGGACTGTGCCATAGACCTATTACCTAACACAGCACCTCCTAAAAGCAAGGTATATTCATTAACTATACCAGAAACGCAGGCCATGGAACAATACATTGAAGAAGCTCTGGAGTCAGGCTTTATCCGCCCATCCACATCACCCGCAGCATCTGGATTTTTTTTTGTGGAAAAAAAGGATGGTGGCCTACGCCCCTGTATCGATTATCGTGGTCTAAACTCCATCACTATCAAGTACAGGTACCCACTCCCATTAGTTCCCTCAGCCTTAGAACAATTACGGGAAGCCAAGATTTTTACTAAGCTTGATCTACGAAGTGCCTATAATTTAATCAGGATCAGAGAAGGTGATGAATGGAAGACAGCATTTATCACCACCAGGGGGCACTATGAATACTTGGTAATGCCGTACGGCCTATCCAATTCACCATCTGTGTTTCAATCATTTATCAATGAGATCTTTCGGGACATTCTAAATGACCACATTATCGCCTACATTGATGACATTCTAATATATTCGAAGACACGTGAGCAACATATCCAACATGTGAAAGATGTTCTGTCTCGATTACTGAGCAAACCACTTATATGTTAAGACTGAGAAATGTGAATTTCATGTCTCACATACCACTTTTTTAGGCTACAAGATCAGTCATCATGGAGTGGAGATGGACGCAAGGAAGGTTGAGGCAGTTACAGAGTGGCCACGTCCCACTACGGTAAAGGAAATACAGAGATTCTTAGGATTTGCTAACTTTTACAGGAGATTCATCAGAGACTACAGTACCATTGCAGCACCACTCACTGCTTTGCTTAAGGGGAAACCAAGGAAACTATCATGGACAACGCTTGCCCAGACCGCATTTGATACCCTGAAGACAAGCTTTACCACTGCTCCAATTCTGAAACACCCAAACCCTGACCTACCATTCATAGTGGAAGTAGATGCTTCTGACGTCGGCATCGGAGCAGTTCTATCCCAGAGACAAGGAAACCCTGGTAAAGTTTTTCCATGTGCTTTCTTTTCCAGAAAACTAACCACAGCAGAGAAAAAACTATGATGTAGGAAACAAGGAACTACTTTCCATCAAGGAAGCACTGTCTGAGTGGAGACACTGGTTGGAGGGAGCACGTCATCCATTTCAGGTGATTACAGATCACAAAAATTTGGAGTATATCAAGAGTGCTAAACGTCTGAACCCGAGGCAGGCTCGGTGGTCATTATTCTTCACAAGATTTCATTTCACAGTAACATATCGCCCAGGAAGCAAGAATGGTAAAGCCGACGCGTTGTCACGAATATATGAGTCAGAGGAAACTTCTTGCTGCCAAGGACCAATTCTACCCCCATCAGTCATTTTGGCACCTATTCGTTGGGATATAATGGAGGAAATTCAAAGAAAACAACTAACAGAACCCACACCATCAGGTTTGCCCCCCTAACCGCCAATACGTTCCAGGATCTCTTCGGCAGCGCATCATGCAATGGGTTCATACATCTCTGAGCTCCGGACATCCTGGCATTCAGCGGACAGAGGAACTGGTACGCAATTCATTTTGGTGGCCTAATTTAACAAAGGATGTCTCTTTGTATGTCAAATCTTGCAGCATGTGTGCACAGTCAAAAACACCACCGAAAACTTCCAGCTGGTCTCTTGGAACCCGTGCCTATCCCTCGGCGGCCCTGGTCTCATCTGGCAGTGGATTTCATCACAGATCTACCCAGCTCTAACGGCTGCACCACCATACTTGTAATTGTTGATAGATTTTCTAAGTCCTGTCGTCTGGTTCCACTAAAAGCATTACCCAAAGCTATGGAGACAGCACAAGCTTTATTTCAACATGTTTTTTTCAAATTTATGGCATACCAGACGATATTGTTTCTGACAGAGGCCCACAATTCACGTCCCGAGTATGGCAAGCCTTCTGCAAACAATTAGACATAAATGTCAGTTTAACATCAGGTTATCACCCTCAAGCAAATGGACAGGTGGAAAGAGTAAACCAAGAAATTGGGCGATATCTTAGATCCTACTGTAGTCAAGAACAGGAACGTTGGAATGAATTCCTACCCTGGGCAGAATATGCAAGAAACTCCCTTACTCACTCATCTACAGGACTCACCCCCTTCAAGTGTGTTTTTAGGATATCAACCCCCCCATGTTCCCTTGGTCGGGTGAACCTTCAGAAGTTCCGGCAGTGGATGACTGGGTCAGAAGAAGCGAAAGAGTCTGGGACAGCGCTCATGTGAGGCTACAGAGGGCAATCAGAGCCCAGAAAACCCAAGCAGATCGTAGGAGAAGTCCCCACCCAAACTATCAGCCGGGTCAGAGGGTATGGTTATATCGACTCGAGATCTACGGTTACGGCTACCCTGCAAGAAGCTCAGTCCACGGTATGTAGGCCCATTTCGGATAATAAAGCAAATTAATCCAGTAACATACAGGTTAGAGCTCCCAGCTCATTATCGCATTTCTCCTTCATTTCATGTATCTCTGTTAAAACCCGCTCATCCTGCTTCCGGTCCTGCCTCCGAGGAGAGGGAGCCCCCCCCACCACTGGATGTTGATGGAGCTCCGGCTTACCTGGTCAAGGATATCATAGATTCCAGACGTCGGGGGGGGGGCAGGCTACAATACCTAGTGGACTGGGAGGGCTACGGCCCAGAAGAAAGATCTTGGGTGGCCGCCAAGGACATATTAGACCCATCATTGACCCGGGATTTCCATCATGCACATCCGGATCGTCCAGCACCTCGACCAAGGGGACGTCCACGAAGAACACCTGGAGGTGTTCCTAGGGGGGAGGAATCTGTAAGATCAACCATCCATTCATCCAGCCGCCAGAGGGCGCCATCTCCTCATTACTGACTGTGCTCTTCTTCTTCCTCCACTTCCTGTAGCTTCCTGTTTAAATCCAGCTCAGTTGTACAACAGATTGCGAAGTAGACTAAGGACTATGCAATTCATCTGATCACTCTTCATAACATTCTGGAGTATATGCAAATTGCTATTATAAAAAACTTAAGCAGCAACTTTTCCAATTTCCAATATTTATGTAATTCTCAAAACTTTTGGCCACGACTGTATATATTGTAAGAAATTATTAGGTTCTTACCTTGAATACACTGACAGCAAAAATGTCCGAAAGATTACAGCTGAAAGACAGACAGTGAGTGATGGCGCTGCCGCGATGGCGCGATTCAGGAGGGGTGGGGGATGGGTATATAAAATCTCACGAGATCCATCCTGCCAAACTGTTGTAAACTCTTGTTTTTTTTTTGTTTTTTTTAGCATGTTTTCTCTGTATGCAAGCACTTGACCATTTTAAAGTCAAAGTCAAAGTTTATTTATAAAGCCCTTTTTTTAAAAACAGCAAGTGTTTATCAAAGTGCTGTACACACAAAAATAATAAAAATATCAATGATACAACAGTCAACAACGTGTAGAAAGACAATAAGACACCATAAGGACAATAAAAGCAGGCAGCTCCCATGTACATGTAGCGTCAAATGCCAGGCTATATAAATGAGTCTTTAGGATAGATTTAAAAACAGCAAGTGTTTTTTTTTTTTTTTTTAAATTGCATAAATTTGGGTAAAATAGCATTTTTGGCATTTAAAAATTTTTGATTAAAGTCACATTGTGTTAAACTGTCTAAATAACAATAAAAAATAATTTTAAAGTAAAATATTTGTGTACTATCTACCCATATAATCAACCTTTGGGATTGACTGTGTTTGCACTTGTCGTCTTGCTAAACTGAATTAGTAGCCCATTTTCAGCCCATGTACTCATTTCCCATTAGTGAACCAAGTAGGTCCCACATGGGGAAAACACCTGGGTTTGCCCATGTGGGACCTACTTAGTTTACCCAAGTGGGCCCCAGATAGGATGCCCATTTTGAGCCCATGCCCACTCTGTACCCCTGTAGCCCATTTGTAACCCATATGGGCCCCACATATATGTGTTGGCTGGGGCAGAGCCCCTCCGGTCTTCGAGATCTCCACACAGAACCGCTTCTCTCCCCCTCCGCGAGACGGAACGCGACACTGTGATCGTCGGAGACTCCATCGTCCGACACGTCCGTGCTACGTTAGCCGAAGGTAAAGTGCACACTCACTGTTTCCCTGGTGCTCGTGTTCTCGATGTTTCTGCACAGATACCCGCGATCCTGAATGCCGACAAGAGCCCCGGAGCGGTCGTGCTTCACGCCTGGGTTAATGACACCACACTGCAGCAGACGAAGACACTGAAGAGGGACTTCAGGAGCCTGATCGAGACGGTGCGCAGCACGACGCCCGCGACCACGATCATCGTGTCAGGACCACTGCCCACGTATCGACGAGGACACGAAAGATTCAGTAGACTTTTTTTGCTCTAAATGAATGGTTATTGTCATGTCATGTGTAAAGAACAGAAACTTCTCTTTGTTTATAATTGGAATATTTATTTTTTGCGCTGATGGCCTGCACCCCAGCAGAGTTGGAGCAGAACTCCTGTCAGACAACATCTCCAGGACTCTACACTCCATATGACTAGTAAGGCAATTCTCAAATAACTGCTATGATGGCTTTTGTTCTACCCGCTTCAATGTTAGAAGTACTAGAAGTACTTGCGCTGTCCAATCTATTAAGACTGTGTCTGTTCCCCCGAATAGTGAGGTCAAAATATAAATTTAATGTAGGATCTAGAAAAAATCTTATTGTGATTAAACCAGAAAAACGTAAAATAAATGAACAAAAACAATTTTTAAAGTTTGGGCTCATAAACATTAGATCACTCACACCCAAAGCAGTTATTATAAATGAAATGATCACAGATAATAGTTTTAATGTACTCTGCTTGACTGAAACCTGGCTAAAACCAAATGATTATATTGGTCTAAATGAGTCCCGTCAGACTGGTCGTGGGGGAGGTGTTGCAACAATATATAGTGATATTCTCAATGTTACCCAGAAAACAGGATACAGGTTTAAATCATTTGAAATATGCTTAATGTTACACTGTCAGATATGCAAAAGAAATCTATTGTATCTCTTTCTCTGGCTACTGTGTATAGACCACCAGGGCCATATACAGAATTCCTAAAAGAATTTGGAGATTTCCTCTCTGACCTGTTTGGTTACCACTGATAAAGCGCTAATTTTCGGAGATTTTAACATTCATGTTGGTAATACAAATGATGCATTAGGACTTGCGTTTACTGACTTATTAAACTGTTTTGGAGTAAAGCAAAATGTCACCAGGCCCACTCATCGTTTTAATCATACGCTAGATTTAATTATATCTCATGGAATCGATCTTACTGACATAGATATCGTACCTCAAAGTGATGATGTTACTGACCATTTCCTTGTATCATGCATTCTGCGTATTGATGATAATAACTATATAGCTTCGCGTTATCGTCCGGGCAGAACTATTGTTCCAGCCACCAAAGACAGATTCACAAATAACCTGCCTGATTTATCTCAACTGCTCTGTGTACCCATAAATACACATGAACTAGACAAAATGACTGGCAACATGGGCACTATCTTCTCTAATACATTAGAAGCTGTTGCCCCCCATCAAATTGAAAAAGGTCAGAGAAAAACGTACTGTGCCATGGTACAACAGTAATACCCACGCTCTCAAGAAAGAAACTCGTAGTCTTAAGTGCAAATGGAGAAAAACTAACTTGGAAGTTTTTAGAATGGCGTGGAAAAACAGTATGTCCAGGTATAGACAGGCTCTAAAAACTGCCTGGGCTGAGCAGATCCACAAACTCATAGAAAAACAACCAAAACAATCCAAGGTTTTTATTTAGCACAGTGGCTTGATTAACAAATAACCAGACGCCACCCGATCTAAATATTCCCTCACAGTTAAATAGTAATGACTTTATGAAATTCTTCACTGATAAAATAGATAACATCAGAAATACAATAACAAATGTAGATTCTACAGCGTCTAATACTTTTATTCCTTCGCACCCAAAGATAAACTGCAGTGCTTTACAACTATAGGACAGGAAGAGCTAAATAAACTTATCACTGCATCTAAACCAACAACATGGTTTATTAGATCCTGTACCCACTAAATTACTGAAAGAGTTGTTACCTGTAGCAGAAAAAACGCTTCTCAATATTATTAACTCGTCGTTATCTTTAGGTCACGTCCCAAAACCATTCAAGCTGGCGGTTATTAAGCCTCTTATTAAGAAACCACAACTAGATCCTAGTGAACTGGCAAATTACAGACCCATTTCAAATCTTCCATTTATGTCAAAAATTTTAGAAAAAGTTGTGTCTGCTCAATTGTGCTCCTACCTGCAAAAAAATAATCTCTATGAAGAATTTCAGTTGGGTTTCAGGCCCCAGCACAGAAACTGCACTTGTTAAAATTACAAATGACTTGCTTCTTGCATCAGACCAAGGCTGCATCTCATTGCTAGTTTTACTTGATCTTAGTGCTGCGTTCGACACCATAGATCACGACATACTCATAGATAGATTACAAAACTATACAGTTATCCAAGGGCAGGCTTTAAGATGGTTTAGATCCTACCTGTCCGATCGCTACCACTTTGTTTATTTAAATGGGGGGAGTCCATCTCATTTATCACCAGTAAAATATGGAGTGCCACAAGAATCTGTCCTAGATCCTCTGCTATTTTCAATATACATGTTGCCCCTTGGTAATATCATTAGAAAATACGGGATTAGTTTGCACTTATGCTGATGATACTCAAATACATATCTCAACAAGACAAGGTGAAACTTCAAAATTATCTAAGCTAACAGAGTGTGTTAAAAATGTAAAAGATTGGATGACCAATAATTTTCTCCTATTAAATTCAGATAAGACAGAGATATTATTTATTGGACCAAAAAAACATTACACAGAATCTCGTAGATTACAATTTGCAACTAGACTGATGTACTGTTACTTCCTCTACAGTCAAAATCTCTGGGTGTTATATTAGACAGTAACTTGTCCTTTGAAAAACATATTTCCCATGTTACAAAAAAAGCATTCTTCCATCTTAGAAACATTGACAAGCTACAAAACATGTTAAATGTTTCTGACGCAGAAAAGCTAGTTCAAGCATTCATGACCTCTAGACTGGACTATTGTAATGCACTGCTAGGTGGTTGTCCTGCATCCTCAATAAACAAGCTACAGGTAGTCCAAAATGCAGTGGCTAGAGTCCTTACCAGGTCAAGAAAATATGATCATATTACCCCAATTTTACAGTCTCTGCACTGGCTACCTATTAAGTTCCGTATCAGTTACAAAATATTATTACTTACTTTTAAGGCCCTTAATGGCTTAGCTCCTGCGTACCTAACTAGTCTTCTACCACGCTACAACCCATCACTCTCCCTAAGGTCACAAAACGCTGGACTTTTGATAGTACCTAGGATAGCAAAGTCCACTAAAGGAGGTAGAGCTTTTTCGCATTTGGCTCCCAAACTCTGGAATAGCCTTCCTGATAATATTCGGGGTTCAGACACACTTCCTCTGTTTAAATCTAGATTAAAAACACACCACTTTGGCCAAGCATTCAAATAATGCATCTCATAATTTTGGACTGCAGTTATATCTGATCCAATGTGCAATTATTATTCTTTAGCTTGGGTTAAACTAATTTAATTTTACTTGGCTGGAAAAGCAGCTACGCTAATTATGTCTCAATTTGTTTCTCTGTTTTGCCAGGGGATTTACATCCCCTGGTAACTAGGATTTACACAAGCTCCAGTCTGGATCCAGAACACCTGAGAAGAGATGATGCCAGCCCCTCAGAGGACCTCAGATGATGCTAACCCAGAGACAACATACAGAACTACCACATTTTGCTATAAGTTTGATTGCATAATTGCTGTTAATAGTGTTAATCGTCTGTTTGTTTACGTCTTTAATTGATTTTTCTGAACATTTCTGCCGTATGCACATAAACTGACAGTCACCACTGATAAGCTACTACTAAATATTGTAGAAACTTAATTTTTTAAGGGATTGCATTTGAATGCATTTGTCTCTCCTGAAACCCTGCAGTGTCTATGTGGCCGTTGTTCAGTAAAACAGTGCAACAAGCATGTGAGCGGAAAACGCCGGGCACAATATAACACACATAGAGAATGGCCGCATCGAGGTGCCACAGTCTGAACCTGACGATGGTCCCACTCCCGATCTCCCTACAGGACCTAGTCGAAACCACCAGTGCAGTCAAGTGGCTAGTGGTTGCAGGAAGAACCACGGGTCTTACTCACCGATAGGACCTGTGAGGCTAATGACTGCACGACCGAATTGTAGAATCTGGCGAAGGTATTCTGCGAAGACCATCCAGCCGCCATACAAATATATTTGATAGAAACTCCCCACCCCATTTGACAGCCGTTCTTTAGAGACAGGCTGCCCTATGGCGCTGCCTCTCTGAAGCACGGATTGCCGAAACTGAGCCGTGCGGTTGATATAGAGTCGTAAAGCCCTCACCAGACACAACACCTGATTTGGGGCGACATCCAATGAAGTCTCCGACTCTGGATTGAAAGCAGAAAGAACCACCACTTGCGCTCTGAACGGTGGCGAGAACGATTTAGGCACGTGGCCAAATTTTGGCTTGAGCGTGACGTTACAGTCACCTGGCCCAAACTGCATGCAGTCCGCATTCACAGAGAGCACTTGCAAATCCCCCATGTGCTTGACCGAAGCAACGGCCCACGAACCGAGAAAGTCAGCCTTTTGTGGTTTAACAGCCACCTCTTCGGCCAGCCCGACCCACAGCAGTACTCAACCCTCACAGATCTGAATTTGACAATCTCTCAGAACTCATACCGGTTGGTGGCCGCCTTCATCAGTACAGTGAACCAGAAGAAGAGGCCATACAACCTATTGTCCTTGACCCGCATCAATCCATTACCAGACTGATAATCAACTTCGGAGAAAAAGTACTTGGGTGCTACAGGGACAAGCAGCGGTCAAAAGTCACCAACGGCTATGTACAGAGTGTCAACGGTGGCGAGGACAACCACATCCTCCCAGAATGGCAGACCTCCCCCCCGCCAGGCTTAGAATCCATCAACCAGCCTTTTACTCAACTGGTGTAGACTATTTTGGACCATAGACTATAAAGGTGGGACGCCAGCATGAAAAGAGATGGGGAATCATTTTTAAATGCATGACCTCACATGCAGTCCACATTGACCTATTTACCAGCATGGACACTGATTCCTTCTTAATGGCTCTATGGAGATTCATTTCCAGATGTGGCAAACCCTTTGAACTCCTCACAGACCAGGGTAACAATTTCAAAGGAGGAGAAAGGGAATTAAGGGAATCTTTCTTGACTCTTCATTCTGAGCTATAAACCCACCTCGCCAGCCAACAGATATGATTTTCTCTTTAATCCACTCAGTGCACCTTATTTTGGTGGATGTTGGGATAGGGAGATACGTTCGTTAAAGGATGCACTTCAAGTTACACTTGGTGCCCAGGACAGTCAGCAAAGAAGTACTGAGGACAGTCCTTATAGAAATAGAAGGTATTCTCAATTCCAAACCCATTGCATACACCTCTTTAGACATTGCTGATCCAGACCCAGTAACTTCAAACATCTTGTTGATGGGGCGGGTGGGACGCCTCATTACCTCAAGTCATATACCACGATTCTGATCTTTTAAGCTGTAGGAGATTGAAGCATAGTCAGCTCCTAGCTGACCACTTCTGGAGGAACTTTATCCATTACTACCTACCAAACCTTCAGATTAGACAGAAGTGGAAAACAGAAGGAACTGACCTGCAGACTGGTGATACTGTTAGGATCGTGGACCAGCAACTGCCACATGCCTTGTGGCCACTGGGGAAAATCATTCAGGTCTTTCCTGGAACTGATAAGAGAATCAGATCTGCAGAGATTTGCATGCAGTAATAGCCTACGGTCGTATTTTAGTTCCATGTTAAAAAAGATAAATAAATAAATAACACATCAAATAATAAAGTAAAAAATTAAAGTGAAAATTACATCTATACTCGGCCCAAAGAAAAAAGTCTGTGGCATCCAACTTGTCATTCTTCACCGCCAAAATAAATAATAATAACAATAATAATAATAAAATAAATTAATAAAACGTGTTGCATCCAACCTGTCATTCTTCACATTTAACATGAAAAACAGCAATAAATTGCTTGACGTTTTTTTAAACTGATTGATAGATTTCATGAGACATTCGTTTATAAATTGTTCTGATGTTTTTTTTTTAATTTTTTTTTTTAAACATGCATTCAAATAGCCTATTTATTCATGTTATTTTCGTGCTGCAAATATTAAAGAGGAAAATATAGGCCTAGTTATCTCACTACAAATTTAAGAGTGTAATAATTAGGCTATTGTTTGTAGTATTTATTGTAGTAAGTTGACAAGGTTGAGACGTGTTTTTAATAAAAATAACAAAGCTTATTGCGATTATTGGTGGCTTGCCTGCTACAAATGATGAATAGACTTGAAAACGTTAAATATTATTTCCAAGCATTTATAACGTAAAAAAAAAAAAAAAAAACAGCTTGTTAAAAATCAAGAAAAAAACAACAATACACAAAAAAAAACAAAACCATAAGTAAACCAAAACAATTTACTCACTTTATATTTTTAATATAATTAATTCATAATTAATTATTCATTATACACATTAAATCCTACATATGTGAACATCTCATTAGATAATTAATTCAGCATTCAGTTTCTTGAGTTACATTTTGTTTTACATATGTTAACATCTCATGTAGATGTCACATGAATAAATGTCATGTACACAGATCTGTTTCTCCACATCGGTTATAAAAAAATGTAATGTGTTTTATTCGAGCAGTTTTTTGTACAGGGCTTTATCACGGTGCCAAAAAAACATTTCAGCCCAGTCACAGTGACATACACTTGTACAAAAACCAGCGCCAGCGTGTCATTTGTAATTTTTTACGAGTTCTGCAACGTTTAAAGAGGGGTTTTTGTAATTTTCAAATCTTTCCATAATTGAACAAACATTTCAGTTTATTTTAATCAATTTCGGTCAACTGGCAAGCACTGCAGTTGATGGACCATCACTGATCAAACTATAATAACCTAGTAAAAATCAAACAGCTCATAAAAACTCGGGCAAAATGATTAAATAATCCATATCAAGGACCATAAAAACAAACAAAGAAAGAAAACAGTCTGTAAATATCATATTATTATTGCTATCTCTCTCTTTTAAATGAACAGTCGTTTTGTGACGTAAGTGTCGAAGCGTTGCTTTCTCGCCCTCTAGCGTTAAAAGTTGAAGAGTTTCAGGCTTCCGTGTTTTCTTGACCACAGTGTAACGTGATTTTATAGACTTGCCCCCCCCCCAAAAAATAAAATAAAAAAAAATAAATAAAATAAAAATCCTTTATGAGCAGACCTGGCCAGCCTCGTGCACGGTAATAAACAACTGTGGGTGTTTATTGAAGTCTCACAGACAACAAAGGATTCAAATTAGAAGGCTAAAATCTACCTTCCTGTAGAGTTCAGCTCCAAACCCTGATCAAACACAAATGAACAAACTAATTAGGATCTGAAGGAGCTCTTGATAATTACAGACAGTGTGTATGATCAGGGTTGGAACTGAACTCTGCAGAAAGGTAGATCTCCAGGAACAGGGTTGGGCACCCCTGTACTAATTAATCTAATTAAATGCACATCAAATTAAACTGAGAATTTGATTCAACATCATCTTATTACACACAAATCTTTAGGCTACAACCGACACCATTAATTGATTTTAATTATTTATGTATTTATTTATTTAGGCTTGATTCAAGACAGATAATAACAGCTCTGCTGTGGCTTTATATGTAATATTTTATAAACAGTAAAAGTGAGCAAGAACAGACAATGTTGTATTCAAAAAATAACTCAATATTAACTTCTTATTTACTGACCCTTATGGAAAAAAAATGTAAGGGTATATACAGCAAAATATAATGTGATATATTGCATAATATATTTCCATATACTGAAAACTAGTGCTTACTGTATATTTTTCAATATACAGAAATATATGAACTGACAATATATGCTATATGTTGATACATGCAAATATATTTAGAAATGAAGACCAAAATGAATCTAATACTCATAATACTCATAGGGGCAGCTGTGGCCTAATGGTTAGAGAGTTGGACTTGTAACCTGAAGGTTGCAGGTTTGAGTCTCAGTGCTGGCAGGAGTTGTAGGTGGGGGAGGGAGTTAATGAACAGCGCTCTCTTTCACTCTCATAATACCCATGCTGAAGTGCTCTTGAGCAAGGCACTGAACACCCAGTTGCTCCCCGGGTGCTGGATATATATAGTTGCCCACTGCTCTGGATGTGTGTTCACTTCTCACTGCTGTGTGTGTGCATTTGAATGGGTTAAATGCAGAGCACCAATTCCGAGTATGGTTTTACCCATACTTGGCAAATGTCATGACTTTTCACTTTCATAATGTTTGATTCTTTCTGAGAAAAAAGATCTGGAGTGCTGCTCAGTGGTCCAAAGTCCTTCACCCCTGGTCTAGAGTCTGGAGGAAGACTGGAGAGGCACAGAATCCAAGCTGCTTGAAAGTCAGTGTCAAGTTTCCGAAGTCAGTGTCAAGTTTCCGGTTGTGTGAATTTTTCCTGTTTCTGAAGTCATTGATGATTCGGGGTGCCATGACGTCTGCTGGTGTTTGTTCATTGTGTTTTTAACAAGTCAAAAGTCAATGCAGCCATCTACCAGGAGGTTTTGGAGCACTTTAGGCTTCCATCTGCTGACAAGCTTTATGGAGATGCTGATTTAATTTTGCAGCAGGATTTAGCACCTGCCCACAGTTCCAAAACCACTTCCAAGTGGTTTCCTGACCATGATATTACTGTGTTTGATTGGCCAGCCAACATGCCTGACCTGAACCCCATATGGAATCTATGGGATATTTTTTAAGAGAAAGATGAGAAACAGTCGATCCAACAATACAGACGAGCTGAAGTGCCTCAGCAGTGCCACAGGCTGAACGCTTCCACACAACACCTCACTGATGCTGGAGTTTGTGCTAAAGGAGCCACGACCAAGTATGAGTGCATGAATGAACATACTTTAAAGAACTTGAGCTTTTCTGTTTTGCAAATCCTTTTTTCTTTTTTTTTTTTTTAAATTTATCTTAGGAAATATTCTAATATTTTGAGATACTGTATTTTTTTACTTTCATGAGCTGTGAGCTCTAATAATCAAAATTAAAACAAAATAAAATTAATCATTACAAAACACATCCAGTTTAAATTAGGGCTGTCAAATGATTAATCATGATTAATCACATCCAAAATAAAAGTTTTGTTTACATAATATATGTATGTGTTTTGTACAGGGTATATTTATTATGTTATATATAATACACACACATAAATTATATATTTAGAAAATATTTACATGTTATATACATTTATATATTTATATTCTTATATTTTATATTATATATAAATATATTTAATATATAAAAACATAACATATTCTTCTTAAATATATACATGCATGTGTGTGTATTAATATATAAATAATAAATATACACAGTATACACACATATATTATGTATGAAATAAGTTACAATTATTTTGAAATGGTAAAGGGTTTCTGGTATGTGTAAAATACTTTATATTAAATGAATCTAGAAGAAAGTTTCACTTTTTGAAATAAGTTACAATTATTTTGAGATGGTAAAGGGTTTCTGGTATGTGTAAGTTTGTGGGGTTACCATTGTGCAGAAGAGTAGAGCTTGTGGTTAGGATGACAGTTGGCCAAACCCCATTACGATGTTTACTTTATTTAAAAAAGTAATGTCGTGCACTTTTCAGCACAGTGTTTTTTCTGTTCAGTAAGCGCTTTATTATGAGCAGGTGTGCTTATGATGTTGTAAACTATTTATGTTTTAAAATATGAAACTGTATATTGTAAATGATTGTTAAACATAAAGACATATATAATTCCATATATGTGTTATGTATATTGCTTAAGTAAATATATATTCAATATATTTTTTACACATGCAGTACCATATCTTGTCACATGAACATCCACATATTATAAAGCGTATTACTGAATATAAAATTATACACAGTATATTGTGATATATAAGTAAATATATTGTCATATATTTTTCAATATATGAAATTTATAAATATATTATTCTGTAATAATTTCTAATATACTGTTATGTCATTGAATATATTGATAATTCATATTAAGAAATACATTTTTCTTTGTGTAAGGGGATGAAAGATCTATGGATCCTCAAATGCAAACTGTGTGTATGTGTGTGTAGCCGCAATAGAGCAATCATACATTTGTGTTGTGTGCGCTTTTTTTTTTTTTAATTAATTCATAGACATTATAATCTTTTATGATCATTAGCCATTTATGTCATTTTTTTTTTTTTTTTTTTTTTTTATTTAGCATTTTATATCACTTATTCATTTTTTATTTTTATTATGTTTTTGTATACTTTATTTTTTATACTTATATTCCTTGCTAAAGTATTTTCATTGTTTAATTATTGTGGGGGTTTCATGAACTGTTTTGTCTTTATGAGTAAGAGATAAGAGGGAATGTTTATGGAAATTCAAGGTTTATGGGATGTTGTTTGTGAAGCAGTTTTGTTTGAATAATTAATAATTCATTAACATTTATGTAGTGCTTTTCTAATCATTTAAAACACTTTACATTGTGAGAGGGATCTCCTCCTCATCCAGCAGCTGCAGCATCCACCTGGATGATGTGACAGCAGCCCACCACACACCAGCTTATTGGTGGAGAGGAGACAGTGATGAAGCCAATCAGCAGATATGGGGATTGTTAGGAGGCCATGATGGTCAGAGGCCAATGGGCAAATTTGGCCAGGATGCCGAGTTCACACCACTACTCCTTTTTGAAAGACATTCTGGGATTTTTAATGATTCCCAGAGAGTCAGGACCTCGGTTTAACCTTATTAACCTTAAGCACCTTATTTAGAGACTACAGCATGTGCACACAACAGGAAGTAAGTGTGCGCAAGACTGTCCCAGGCCTTTAAAAACGCCATAGCACAGTGCCTTTAATGCACATAAATCCACACATTTGATGAATACCTTTCTGGAGTGTGTGTATGTTGTATTTTGTAACAACATTTGCAACTGGTTTTTATCACTTAATTAGAAGCACCACATTAAACTGTTGTTAAATTGCGTTAATCTGTTATATGGTACTAGTGAAAAGATATTTAGAAGTTTATTTTAAAATGCAAAGTACTGAAAATCAAAATAGAACTCTGATTACACACTACAAGTTGTGTCCCATCGGGTAATGGAAAGATCTACACACACTTGTGGTCCTTCATGCCCACCTAGGCCAAACACAGGAAATATGTCATGTAAGAAGACAAGTGCTCAAGTGCAAGTTTGGGTATTTGGACAAGCCTTCAGTGTTTTTGTTTTACTCCTATCCAGCACCTACATACAGTGCAGGCTTCAGCACTTAATCTATTTAAAAGTGTAGCTCGTTCGCACCAATATGTCATAAAGTATGAATGGTGTTCTTGTTCTGCAACAGGAGAGGACAGAACATGTAATTTATTGCTTATGTATCAAAAGAAATAATGTACTATATATACAGAAATAGAAGTATAGGGAAAAAAAAAAATGTAATTGTTTAGATAAATGTACAGGTATGTTATTAGTGTGGGTGCAGATATGTTATTTACAAAGTTTGCAGTTTAATATAAAATATGTGTCGATAACTATGTTAGTTGTGATAGACATTGTATGCAAAAAAAGGCAAAGTCCTTATTTTTACATCCACGTTCTGATTATTTGTGCAAAATACATTTTTTTTTTCTATACATAATGTGTGATTATAAATATATAGGTGTCATTATGTTCTGGTAAGTTTAAGTTTTTTAATCTGTGGTAGTATCCGATGTGCTTATATTAAAGTTAGTTTCGAGTTTAGAGGACAGAATGACAACTGTTTGGCGTGGTAGTTTTTGATTAATGTTTGTCTGATTTGTGTTTTTCATATTTGTTTATTTTACATATTTATTCTAGCATTTATTTCACCCCAAGATAGGAATACTCTGCTCTAATCAAAAACATATTAATAAAAACTGTCCAGTGTTACTATATGAAAACCTGTAAACTTGAGTTTTTTGACTCATCTCTTGGTAAGGTAAATTAAGGTAAATTGCTTCTTAGAAGTGTTTTTATACAACACCACACACTCTTGTCTTACAGTGTGTCTTGCACAGTAGTAAACAGCAGTGTCTTCAGTTTTCAGACTGCTCATCTGGAGGTACAGCTGATTCTTGTTGTTGTCTCTTGAGATGGTAATCGTCCCCTTAACCTTGTCAGAATAGTAGATATAGCTATTGCCATCAGATAGTGTTGCTACCCACTCTGGTCCTTTCCCCGTAGCCTGTCTGATCCAAGCCATCCAGGAGCCACCAAAGTTAAAACCAGAAGCAGTACAGGTCAGTTTTATGAGACTCTCCTGGTTTAATGACTGCAGCATCAGATTCCACCAGTGTCTGGCTCCTGCCATCTGAAAATTGAGAAAACAACTGAATTTAGAATCATTATTGCACATTAGCGTGCAAATTATAGTCTGCATTGGCAAATTGTAAGTTTTTTAACAGTTTTCTGCAGTACCATGTAATGAAGAGAACATTAGCAGAACAAAGAAAATCGTCCTCTGCTTCATCATTAACCTGTAATCACAAGAAGTTGTGGTAGAATTGCTTCAGACCAGGAAGAGTTGATGTATATGTATGTTTCCACACTGAACAGGTTGTGATGAGAAACACTTTGCATACTTGGGGGTGTCATCTAGTGGCTAAAAAATATAAAGAGAGAGGTGAACCAACTGAAATCTCTCAATCTCAGAGCTCTCACCGACTCTCTTACAGCCCATTCAGTGCTTCAGTTGCCACTGTATAAAAGTAAACACCATTGTTACTGTACTCTCTATATTCAGGTTGATACAGTCAATGATTCTTTTTTGGAATAAAACAAATCTATTTAGATGTTGCACATTTTAATCTGCCTGGCAAAACTTTTTATTGTGTACTTTTTTTCTGCTGACAAGAGTTTTTCATGCTCGCTTTATGTTTATTAGTGTTCAAGAGATAATAAATTTTCTATATTTCATTGTAATAGGTCTAATTAATTAATTTGTTCATGCTTCTATCCAACGAAAGCAGGCAGAATTCAGTTTAAAATCATACATTAACAGTTTTTAAAATGATTTCACATATGCCCTTGCAGTAAATGTCTACATATGTTTAAAACACGTTAAAACATAACAAAACCATATCATATTTAATTTGTGTTGGTAAAGTGGCCAGTAAAGCTGGCAGAGAATCCTTAAAGAGAGCAACTCCTTAATTCCCCAAGGTGTATGAATGTTTCTAGTCACGTCTTATTGACTTCCCAACACCATGCATGCAGGTTTTTTGATGGAGACTGCAGTCTTTTTGTGTAACTGTGACTCTCCGTGCACATTAATAAACGGCTGTGTCTGTCAGTTTTCAGACTTTTTATCTCCAAGTACACCATGTTTTTGCTGGTGTCTTTTGTGTATGGAGATTGGCCTTGTAAGGACTGAGCAAAAATAGTGCCAGTGCCATCGTCAATACGCCCAATCCACTCCAGTCCTTTCCCCTGTTTTCTCTTCTTCTGCCGGATCCCGTGCAAACCAGCTAAGGGACAGTCCAGAAGCCACACAAAGACAGTGTGACTGATTCTCCGGGTTTCTTTACCTCAAGAACCAGAGGAGGTCAGTGACTGACCATGTGCATCTGGAACAAGACAAATGTTCGTGTTTATTACAACTTTGTGTGAATGTTCACATTCAAACCTTTTTAATAATATTTTTAATAATAATATCTTTTTTTTACTGGTTAACAGATTCAACTTACATGAAACGAGTACAAGCAGAATACAATAAATAAGAATCAATGCAGTTCCATGCAAAAATTATGCTTCTGGGTGTTTTGATGATGCTTTTAAAAATACAAGTGTAATCCAGAGAGAACAGACTGTACTTGTATATTTTTAGACTTATTTGAATAAGGAGGGTCTTTACAAACTCCATCTGCTGCTGTTTCCCTGTAGAGTTACATGCTGCTGGTGGTATTCTTTGTGATATTAAACTTGCTTTTCAAAGAAGCTTTTTTTTTGAGTAATGGTGGCATCTCTCCAGATGTAATTAAATATTCCATGTTTTTCCTATGGGTTTTCAATTCCAACCTGTTGCATAGGCTATTTGTCTGTAAAGAAGTATCCAGACACCTTATGAGAGAGAATCAGTGATGCCCCTCAGCCCTCACAACTTCAGAGCTTGGCTGGGGGAGCTCAATTCCATCTAAAAAAAGAGATTGTGTCATTTATTATATTTTTTTTTTGCAATGATGCCTTTACGTAATTCCTAGGATATTGTTGTCCCATATCAACAGGACAACAATGGTAGAGAAACATGCTTACTGAAGGTTGTGCTGAAATATTGAACACCATTGGAAAACTAGAGATAATACTCTATTATTAATGCGAGTGTAAGAGGTATCATAGGAGTTAAAGGTTGCATGTTTCGGTATGGTATAAAGTAAAAAAAGAAGCATTAACAATTTAAGGTGATGCCACAAACAAAATGAGTTAGTCACTATCTATTTGACCTAGGACTCAGATTGTAGTCAGTGCTTTGAGCATGTTTCCCCAACAATCTATAGATTTATGTTCTTTCTTTCTTTATTCATTCAGTGGTGTATTCAGTCTCTATAGTTGATTTTTCAATGAAAGGAGTACGAATGTCTTTCACAAAATTTCCATTTTTCACCTTTTTTTCAGTTTTGAAGCGCTATGTCTGTGTTTTGGAAAGGCTTTGAAACTTTTTTTTCTTTTTTATACCTGTTTAAGTCAACATGTGGATATTTTCAATACACATTGTTAAGGCCTATCAATTTGCCGTTTCTCCCCCTCCCCCCCCATTAAGCACGTGTTTTTTAAAATTCAGCACATCATTACTGCTAAAGGCAAATACGTCATGTTTATGTGTGATGAAACAGTGCTACAAACATTACAATTAGCAATCTGCCAGATATGTTCTTCTGCAGCTCGGAAAAACTGTGCAAGTTGCTTGATCCATTCAGGTTTTGACTCAGAATTTTGTTCTACAAAAATGTTGCTGTTATTATATTAAATATTAAGGAAACATAAATCACTTTCCTTGGTTTTCTTGTAGTGCATGAATTATTAAATCACAAAGTATTATCCTTTTACATATGTGTTTTTACTTGTAAACAAAGGAAAAATCATGTTTTTTTTTGTGGTTCCACCGTCTGTTTCCTGGAGTTCCCGTCTGAGTTAGATCTGGGGCACGTTCAAGCTCACACCGGTGCGCAACGTTTTGCTACGTTTTCCGGGTTGAACGACACGTTTCCTGGAACGGTGTGGGAACTGTTGCAAGGTTTGAGATGCGTTTTCTCTTTTTTGGTGGGTGTGTCAGAAATGTCGGCCCAATCAGGGCAGCATGTATATAAACACGCGGTATTAAAGAGACCCTCGCACAATGGGTCCTAGTAAATAGTTTACAAAGTTCCCCTGCGCTCGGTAACAACAAAAAATATGTTCGATAACTATGTTAGTTGTGATAGACATTGTGATGCAAAAGGCACAAGTCGGCTTATTTACATCCGCCCCCCAGCCTGCACGTTCTGAGTATTTGGGGCAAATACAACATTTTTTTTGTCTTACATAATGTGTGTTATAAATATATATGGTGTCATTATGTTCTGGTAACTTTAAGTTTTTAATCTGATGGTAGTATCCGATGTGCTTATATTAAAGTTAGTTTCGATTTAGAGGACAAGAGAATGACAATGTTTGAGCTTGGTAGTTTTTTGATTAATGTTTGTCTGATTTGTGTTTTCTATTTGTTTTTCTTTTACATATTTATTTCTATCATTTTGTTCACCCAGATAGGGAATACTCTGCTCTAAGATCAAAACATATTAATAAAACTGTCAGTTGTAACGATATGAAAACCTGTAACTTGAGTTTTGGGGGGAATCACTATTGGTAAGGTAATTTGGTAAATGGGCTTCTCTGACAGAAGTGTTTTTATAGCAATCACAAAAGTTCTTGTCTTACAGTGTCTCTTGCACAGAGTGAAATCAGCAGTGTCTTCAGTTTCATACTAGCTCATCTGAGGTACACAGCTGATTCTTGTTGTTGTGCATTCTTGAGGATCGGTAAATCGTCTTAACCATTGTCAGAATAGTAGAATTAGCTATTGCCATCAGATAGTGGTGCTACCCACTCTGGTCCTTTCCCGCAAGCCTGTTGATCCAAGCATCCAGAGCCACCAAAGTTAAAAGCCAGAAGCAGTACGGTCTGAGTTTAGGAGACTCTGCCTGGTTTAATGGACTGCAGGCACAATTCCACGCAGTGTCCGCTCCTGCAATCTGAAAATTGAGAAAAAGCGGCTGAATTTAGAATGCATTATTGCACATTAGGCGTGGCAATTATAGTCTGCATTGGCCAAATTGTAATTTTTTAACAGTTTTCCCTGCACGTACCATGTAATGAAGAGTAACATTAGCAGAACAAAGAAAATCGGCCTCTCTGCTTCATCTTAACCCGTAATCAGCAAGAAGTTGTGTATGAATTGCTTCAGACGCAGGAAGAAGTTGATGTATATGTATGTTTCTGAACAGGTTGTGATGAGAACACGTGGCTAGACTTGGGTGTCATCTTAGTGGCTAAAAAATATAAAGAGAGAGGTAACGCAACTGAAATCTCTGCAATCTCCAGAGCTCTCACCGACTCGCTTACAGCCCATTCAGTGTCGTCAGTTGCCACTGGTATAAAAGTAAACACATTGTTACTGGGGGGTAATCTCTATAGTCAGGTTGATACAGTCATAGATTTCTTTTTTGGAATAAAAGCAAATCTATTTAGATGTTAGCACATTTTAAAAATCGGGCCTGCAAAAACTGTTTTATTGTGTATTCTTTTTTTTCTGCTGACAAGAGTTTTTCATGCTCGCTTAAATGTTTCTTTAGTGTTCAAAGAGTATAATAAATTTCTGAAGTTCTATTTTCATTGTATAATGGTGCTAATTAATTAATTTGTTCATATGCTTCAGCCACGAAAGCAGGGCAGAATGCAGTTTTACCAGACATTAAACTAGTTTTAAAAATATGTTTCACATATGGCGCTGCTTAGCAGTACAATGTCGACATATGGTTAAAATGTCACGGTTAAAACATAAGACAAAACATATCATATTTTAATTTGGTGTGGTAAAGATGGGTCCAGTAAAGCTGCAGAGAATCCTTAAAAGAGAAGCTACCTCCTAATTCGCCGCAGGTGTATGAATTTTCTAAGACTCACGTCTGATCGGACTTCACAACACAACATGCATGAGGTTTTGATGGGACTGCATTGTCTTTTGTGTACTGTGACTCTCCTGCGTAGGCGAGTAATAAACAACGGCTGTGTCTTCAGTTTTCAGACTTTTTATCTCGCAAGTACACCATGTTTGCTGTTGTCTTTTGTGATGGATATTGCCTTTGTAGGACGTGAGCAAACAAAGTGCGCAGTGCCATCGTCAATAACGCCCATCCCACTCTCGAATCCTTTCGCCTGTTTCTGCCGGATCCAGTGCTAACTAGAGCGCGATACTAAGGGACAGTCGCAGAAGGCCACACAAGACAGTGTGAGCTGATTCTCCGGTTTCTTGTACCTGCAGAACGCATGGAGGAGGCTCCGTGACTGGGACCATCGTGTGGGCATCTGAACGGGGGGCAGAGACAAAATGTTCGTGATGTTATTTTCTTGGGTTTTGGTGTGGTTGTATTAGCAACTTGGGTGAATGTTCAGCATTCAAAACGCTTTTAATAAATTTTTAATATATATTTTTTTTATGGTTAACTAGATTTCGAACTTACATGAACGAGCTAGGCAAGCATAATAAACATCAGGTGCAAATTCTCTCTGGTCCCTCGGACACAAGAGCATCTAGTAGAGAACCAGTATACGCAGTGGCCCAGCCGAAACAGTTATGCGGGTCTAATAGTGTACCTCTTTGTAGTGTGCTGGCCGTGTTTCAAAACTACAAACAATATATAGGTTCACAAACGCAGAAACCGACGGTGTCACTTAGGGATGTTTATAGCATGGATTGTGAAATAAAGAGGGATCAGATGTTAACAACACTAAATCTATGCGGGGCTGAGGGCCCGGGGAGTCATTACTGCGGTTGGTAGGTCCCATATTTAGAGTTGAGACGCGTGCTTGCGGTCCTTTTCTGTTTTTGAGTATGGGGGGCTCTCTCGCATGGTTTATATGATGAGTCAAATGCGCGGGGTTATTCCGGGGGTTGGCATGCCAACCGGTCGGCTATTGCTTTGAGATGCCAACCCTTATAGAGATCGGTGATGCCAAACCACGCCCCCACAGTCAGCGCGTGGCTTGTACGCAGGCGCGATCTAAAAAGAGCTATGGGAAGCATATGATGGATAAGGGGTGTATGCAATGGCACCAGTAGTCTTAAGTCGAGGATAGGCGGAGCCATATGCAACATACCACGAATGGGAGGAACATGAATTGGAGCTGAGGGTGGCTGCATGGGACACACATAGGAACGAGGGAGAAAAGTCGAGGTGCGAGTGGAAAGTAGCTAGGAGTGAAGGGCGAGGTGTAGGTTAGAAGGAAACAGAAGGGGCAGAAAAGGTGAAGGGGAGGCCACACAAGGGTAGGCCGATCTGTGGACCTATGACCAGGTATGGAGGCAGGGCGGGGAGCAGGGGCCCCACAGCGGGATGAGGTCGGGCGGTGCGGGGGTCGGCAGGGGGTGAGGCAGGCGCGAGGTGAGATGGGACAAGGAAAGAGACGGCGGGAAGAGGTGCCTAAGTTGCCACGGGGTGGTGTGGGCAGTGGGGGAGCGTGAGCGCGGCGGGGGAACAGCGTCAGTGGGGGTCGGGAGACCGGGTGGAAGGGCAACAGGGGAGAGGGCGAGCATTGGGAAGCGGAAAGGTGCCGGGCTGCACCCCGCCCCCGAGCAGCAGGGCACGGGCGGAAGGAAAAATGAGCACGCGACGGGAAGGCAAAAGACGGCAAAAGGGAGGGGAGAGAAAACGGGGGGGGGGCGGGCTGACGCCCGCTCAGGTAGGCACAAGGGGGGGGGGCAGCGCCGAGGGGGGCGCGCCGCGGAAAACGGGGGGGCAGGGGCGAAGAGCCAGGCAGGGGGGCGCAAGAGTGGGGGGGGGGGGACGACAAAGGGGCGGGGGAAGGGAAAGGGAGAGGAGGAAACAAAGCACGGCCGGGGGGGCGGGGAGGGCGAAGAGCACCAAGGGGGACGAGCCGGGGCCGAGGGGGGGGAAGGGGACAAAGAAGCGGGGGGGGGGGGGGGGAAAACCCCACGGGGGCGGGCCGGGCGGGAGCGGCGCGGGGGGGACGCGGGGCAGGGGGCAGAGCGTGTGGGAAGGGGGGGGGCCGGGGCAGCGCCCGGAGGGCGCGCGGGGCCGCAGAGCGGGCGGGGGGGGGGCCCAGGCGGGGCGGAGGCCCGCGGAGGGAAGCGGCCGGCAAGCGCACAGAAATACCGGGGGGGGCCACGGGTGGGGCGACGGTGCCGGGAACACACGGGGCGCAGGGAAACGGGGTGCCACGGGGGCCACGGGGGTGGGGGAGAGCGGGGCCCGCGGGGGGGGGTAGGGCAAAGGGCGCCCAAGCACCAGCAGGTGAGGAACCACGCGGTTAAGAGACCCGCGCACAAGGGTCCGAGGGCAAGCAAAGAGGGAGCAAAGGGGGCCGCTGGGCAGCTCGGTAGATGCAACAGTGAAGACAGTGAGAACGACATGTGTTGGCCGTAAGAGTTTGATAGAGCTAAAATATAGCATATCACCATGATGAGTCGTTGTTTATAGTTTAACTGCAGTAATGACAAACAGCAAGTTTATTAGATTCCCGAAATGTCCGACCCAGGTGGATGAGTGCGTTACAACAAATAGAACTGATAATTAGACAAGGGTAGTTAAAAATTAAGAACTAGAAATAACATAATAAATTAAAGTGATTTAGGGCGACCAGCGATAAAATAGGTGGTTTGCAGTCAGACTTTGGATAAAGGTGTGTCTTTCAGTTGGTGGTGTCGCAAGCCCTTTGGACAGGCGAGGGGGCATCAAAGGACCTAGGCAACACTACCACGACGGACTACCATTCCCAAAAACTGCACCCCACTGTGAAGGGGGCTTTGCGCCCCAGCGGTACAACTAGCGGCCACAAGAAAGTGTGAACGGATTCCTGCACCAACAGAGTCATTGGGGGCTGGCCTAAAACAACGCGACGAAGTTGAGCGCTCTGCGCCACTTCCATTTGTCGCCGCTACTGGTGACGCATCTTAATTGTCTCCGGCACGGACACCACTTAATTTGTCGGGTGGCTGGACCACACTGTCTGGGTTCCAAAGTGGTAACGTGTCAAAACCCCCAACTCTGGCTGCATCAAAGGATCACATTGTTCATTCCTACACAGTCGATTTTTCCTTATATCATATTTTCTGTGACTTACTCTATTTAAATGTGTGCTATAGATCTAAGTGTGCCCTGGACGGCCAATAGCCAAGCGCTTGGCTTTCTAATTTCTCTGACAACGCTAAATGGCTGAAGACTTTCAATCTTCTGTTTAAAGAAGTGTATGAAGTGTGGAAAAAGTTATGCTGGCACGAAATGCTGTCAAAAGGCTATGACTTTGGAGCAGAGGTCATGTTACAATAGGTTCAGTGCAGTTAGAAACCAGGTTTGTTTTGATACTGGGTCATTGCATAATTTTGGGAGTAGGGCACTTGATAAGAACATTGCTATTACTGGGTTTCTATGATTAGGATACAAAACATAGTGAGACATAGGAAGAATGACCTGGGAGTGGGTGGTGGCGCAGCAGCTGGGCTGCTTTTTATCTCATCATGGAGACCTCCTGGCTGATGGGATCCTAGTGTGGGACCACGTTGTTTGATCGTGGCATCTTTGTGCTAGGTGATAAAAATCTTTTCTATGTCAATGGTTTTTTCTCTTTTTTTTTTTGTTTTTTTTTTGTTGCATCAACATGAACTTAGGCACATCAGATGAGTTATTGCATTATTATTGTTATAGTCACTGGCTTTTATAAAAATCTTATAATACTTATTGGATCTTTTTGTAACTTTTCCATTCACTCAGCCCGATTATGTCATATAATGGCCTCACATTGTCATTCAGCGTTGGATACCAGAGGTAGTTCTCCAATGTTGTCATCTACTTTACTGTATACTTGGTAGTGTTACCTAACAGCTTTATTTTACAGATGTCGTATTATGTGACTCGGGTAATTAGAATATGAGGTTAACTGGATGTTTAATCGAGCTTTGTTTTGGCAGGAAAAACGGTCATGGATTCAAGTAAACTCGAACTTCAGTAGAACTGCAAAATGTATTTGGAGGAAAGTGATGTTTGCTGCCTTGATCATTGTCCCATTTTTAGGCCAGCGCAAGTTTAAGTATTTCTTTCCACATCAGATCTTCTACAACTTCAGGACCATCACTTTCAGGACCAGCAACTTCGGACGCTATCAACTTCAGGACCTAAGGCCCTCAGCAGTAACATGGCAAAGAAGAGAAAGCAAGTCTGAAGGCCCCTGAGTGGTTTGAGCTAGTATGTCACTTAGACAGAGGAGTCAGATGTCAGCTCATGGCCCTGCAAAAGGCAAGCAGTGGCAGTGGTCAAGATGAACCGGATCAAATCTTAAAGAATTTGTTTCGGGCTTGGAAGAGAAAGTAAACTTGGTGGTCTTTCGCCTCAGGTTGCTCATAAATTTCCTGCTGATATTGAGGTTACTATCTGTGTTGCCGTCAGGATCTGTAGCAATCATGGCCATTAAACATCACCGCCCGTAATGTTTTTTGAGTTTATGGAGGGAATGGAAGGGTGGTGGAGCAGAATTTTAGGGTGCCAGGCGTTGATGAAACAAAAACTCGGAAACTTAGGGGAAACACACAAAAACATTAAACCAGAACTACGTTAAATCAACCCTCCATCACCAAAATGAAGCAATCTCATCCCTGGGGCTGCGACCCGCGGAAGTGAGTTCAGGGGGGGGCCTCGTGGGACAGGCATGGTCAGCAGGGCCAGCCACCCGCGTGCACAATCCGTCCATTGGGATGGCCTGTCCGCCCCGCAAGAGGTAAAGGGGGCGAGAGCGCACCATGCAGCGGGGGAGAACTACGGGGGGGGGGGACTGGCGGCTTGCCCAGGGGCAAGGCACGGCAGACAGTCTCCAGGTCCAGCAAATAGGAGAAGCGAGAGCCAAGGCCCTGTCAAGCACAACAATCTGGGGGAGCGGTGAGGTGGGTGGTAAAAAAGGGGCCGGCGTGGAGAAGGCCCAGGATAGCTATATAGGGTAGGGAGAGAGGGCATAGGAGCGGGGTAGGGCAGAGTCTCCAAAGGCTAGGTGGATAGTCACGTCTCATTGCTCCGGGACATGGCCATATATGGACATTGCCGAAAGTACCCTGAGCATCATGCACAGACCCCGGCCACGCTTGTACACATCGCAGGAACAGCCATCTGTGATGGACACCACTGCGTGGAGTTGAATACTTGCATTCCCTTGCTGGTGAATGTAAATGTTTTGTGGAGGCGTGGGTGCTGGGATGGAATGTGGGGGGTGGGCCATGCGATGTGGTGTCGCAATGACTCAGGGAAGGCAGTTTTATCCTGAAGACCATGTGGCCAGGCTTGCAAACGTCCTCCTCATCTGGGCCATCCGATGTTTGTATTTCTTTCTTAGTGTACAAAGGACCTTGCATGTTGCATGGAAAGATATAAGGAAGGGTTCCTTTGACCTGTGCAAACCGGTCTGCACCGCCTCCCGGTAAGCTGGCTCATTTTTGGTGCCAACAACAGCACATGGAGCACAGGCAATTTTTTTTGGGTGTCGCAAGGTTACATTTTATCAGGAGTGGGACCAACTTTCTCAACAGAGAGCCTGGATGAAAATATGTGCTGCATATGTTATAGTAGTAGATGTCTACATCGCTATGGATGGCTGTAAATAAGTCCTGACACAATCATGGCTATGTCTGTGTATACAGCACCTGATGCACATACTGCAGATAATGGGAATTTGTAAATGTATAACACAAAATAACTTCACAAGAGACAGAGTATATTGTTTGCCACATGTTTATTTACATTAAGTGCAAATAACTTATAATAATAGAGGCACAAGTATAGGATCTAGAACTTCAGTCTGTCAAATAGTTATTATAATTGGCAATGTCTTCTGTCTATTTTCTTTCCTTTATGAAGGTGTGCTATACACTGATTAATGTAACCAACATGACTGAGCCATTTTTATATATTTTTTGATAAAAATGTAATTGTGGAGTGACACTTTCTAAACTTTTTTTATACTCTATCTATTAAATAAGGGGAAATATCAGGCAGAAAGTATAGTAGCCACAGTGATTCGTCAATAATGATAGCCTACTCACATAAAATATAAGGTGCATATATATCTAACACGTCTCAGAGTGAAGACGTGATTATCCTTCACCTGAAATGTTTTCTGGTGCATCCTGAAATGCGAGGCAAAATTGTTTGATGTCGAAACTATGAGGGACGGAACAGTTTCCACAAATCCGCTTCACTCGGATTGGGATGTGTCTCGTGCATATGCTGGACTGGCAGGCAGTGTGACTGTAACATCGAGGGTGACTTGCTAGTATTAACAAGTATTTATAATATCAATAATCATCAGGCTCCGAAATTCGTGCACAAGCCACGAGAGATGGCCTTCTCAGCTGCATTAAGTTGGCGGAGACGCTTTAACTGCGTTCATCACAAACAGGGTGTCACCACGCCTCGTTTCGCGTTAAAAAACCTTTTGCAACCGTTTGTCGGGCGGCCGGGCAGTACCCTGGCCTTGTGGCAGAGACCTTCTCAACCTGCTCATTGGCTCACCAGCTCATCTGCTCATGTTCATCCTCTATACACATCTTGCTTGTTTGCTGTTGTGGCAAAATAAACTGTCTTCACTTGCATCTGGATTTTGTGTTGTCATTAGGCTACGTGACACTAAATGTGTGGTCTTAAAAAACGTTTTTTTTTTTTTTTTTTGGGTGACAAATTGTTTGAACGTACCACTGAAAAAAAAAAAAGATCTGGGTGGAATGTAATGTTACCCAAGTAAATCTGTGATACTTAAACAATAAATGTTAAGTTTCTTCTGTCTTTACATTCATTCATCTAGTTTTGAATTAATCTGCATTTGTTCAAAATAAAAGACAATGTACTTTTTTTTTTTTTTTTAAGTAATCCCAACCAATCTTCTTAGGTACACACACACAACAAACAATAATCTCTTGTTTCACGTTTTTACTCAATATAAATATTAGCCTACTTCCGCTTCATGTTTCAGTTGGTGCGTGGTCTGGAAACACCACGCAAAAAAAATGAAGAGAAAGGGTCTGTCTGCAGACATGCACAGACATAGGGGCGTAACTTGAAGTGGGCGTAACTTGAACGAAAGAGAGGCGTACGTAAGAAAGTTGTCCAATCACACACCGAACCACGCAGATGTCAAAACGGATTTTGTCGGGCTGCGTTCAGAAACGCGCATACCCTTTATTAGGGCATTTAAATTTCAATAAGAACTAAGTTTAAAACGAGGGCTATAAAGAGTAGCATTACTCTACAGCTGTATGCGTATAGTTGTGTCTGAGCATTAATGCATTTGGCGAGTCATCATCCGCTATGTGATCATGTGACCTACATACAAGTGTAAAGCACGAAGCGTACAAAAGCTTAAACATATGAGTGAAAGGTTTCATGAATGTATTTGTATCTTGACAATGAAGTATTGTAGTATAGCCATACTGGTGATTAAGTTTTTTATATTTTTAACTCCACTAATTTGATTTTTTTATAGAATTAGAAAGCCAAAATCGTTAATCTCTAGAATATTTTTTTCATTATTTGTATGTGAATTGTTTTCTTGTTATAGTATGGCTTATCCTTGATGAACACGTATTTTTTTATTTACGCTTTTTATGGCGTTATGGATTGGATTGTTTAGATACAACCTCTTCCATAGATCTATTTATGGTAATCAGTTTGTCCCGGCATAATAAATAAAAAAGATGTACAGAGTGTCACTACCACCACGACCTCACGAGGCATCACTACCTCGAACCGTCCAGTACAGTCTCTCTCAAAAGTCGACTCTGCATATCTGCACAAGCGAAACTTCGAGACAGCTGCTGCAGAAAAGGTAGAGATCTCAACCTTTAGGAGAAGATTGTTGATTTTTATACTCTAAAAGTATATCACGTACTCAAAATTAACACGACCTGTTTGACCCTATGAATTGCATCTTTCTGCTCACCTCCACACTTACATGCAATAAGAATGATAAATGCCACCAATATTATATAGATTTTTTTCTTAAAATTACATTTTAGGTAAAAGAAGCAAATGTAATTTCTCTATGTCTGTCGTTACATAGGGCTATAACATGAATGAGCACTAATGGCAAGAAATTGATGTGAATACATCGTTTTCAGGCAGCAATTAATACAATGAATAGATCAAATATTTTATATTTTATTTACGGACCAACAGAAACATGTATCGTATGAATGATATAAGAATGTATAATGTTAGCGATCACGAATAAAGACAGACATGTACAGGCAACAACCATGAAACAAAGCTTCTTTCAACTAACTGTTGCTAACAACCATCTATGTATTTACAGACGGTGACCCCACATCTACTAGCATCCAACCACAGCTAGTACCGGTTCTGCTTTGCGCTGTGTTTTCTTCACAAGTCTCACCTTCTCAAGGATGTTCCTTACACAATAGATACCTTGAGGACGGCTCTCTGAATCTCACACGAGCTCTTGAACGAGCAGAAGTAACACATGCTGGACAATCGACTGCTAGCTGTGTCTGCTCCAAACAATCCGATGTGCTGCTCTCGCATGAGCACCCACTATAGCTGTAAAGACATTTTACATCAGAGGTTAAACAAGTACAGTAGCATTGGGATTTAGTTACTTTTGTAGGTGCTAACGCCCTGAACTGGTTCAAAACTTGCTTGAGCACGGCTCTTTTCTCGCACTTGATAAGGAAATTGACCTCTGTAATAGAGAGCCACTGTCATCACGTGATCATATAAAGCGATAACCATCGAGCATATGGTTTAGGCAGATGCTATTTGAAGCTTCTGAAAGTCAGCCTTGCGTCTTATAAACAGAAACCGAGCAGAATCTAAACTTGTAGCCTAAAATCAAAGCCCTCAGTTCCTTTGGGGGTCTCTAGATGCTCTCGCTGCTCTCTGGGGTCACTGATGACTCGAACAGAGCGCAGCCACAGCATCCCATCTACGTACGGATGGACATTGAAATGTAGACAGTAGGAGCTGTGCAGTGATGGAGCGTCTCATCGCCTGTGTCTCTGGACCATTTCCGGATGCTGCAGTGGACTTCTCGCATCGGGTCAGTGCAGGCACTAACAAAACCAGTCTGGCAGACATTTTCATAACCTACAGAAAGACACACACACAATACAAAAGTCATTACTTTTAAGTTGATCTTTTGTTTCAGGTTTTTATTCCTTTTTTGTGTTTCCTCCCCCTATTCCTTGCAGTCCTGCTCCACCACAAAAGATCTAGCAGCAAATGCACAAAAACCAATAAAGAAAAGTGCTGTAATAACTGTTTGAGTACACTGAATAAAATGGTTTTTATTATTTTTGTAGTGTCTTACACAAATCCTTTGATGTGCAGGCATTCCTTCACAGTTACTCACAGGGGCAGACTAAACATAATCTAGTTCGCTGTAACATCCAACAAGAGTCAATACGCTCTGTGCAATTTATCTGTGATATACGGCATTGCATGTTGATGTTAGTAGCTGATGTAACTCGCTTTGGTATACGCATACCTATGTCCTAAATATCATAATTGCAAATGGACAAATAAAATAGATAACTAGTGTTTAGTTACTGTAGGGTAGATTGGTGGGGGGAGCATGACGTACACTATCTAAAGGGCTGTGACGTGAATTCTACATAATAGCACACACACATCACGCAGCCAGCCTGTTTCACATGTCTTTAAGTGTGGCTTATCTGGGCATACTTATTAAAGACTATCCTGTCAGATGATAATATAGACGGAAATTAGGTATATCTTTAGGCAGTGTAGAATATGGTTTATGTAAATCCACTTTAAAAAGAAGTGTACTTAATGGAGCCCCCTTTTTTATTCATTATAAACCGTGTTTTGAGAACAGGCACAATCACAAATATGCTAATTATTAGTAACGCACAGGGTGTAGATTAAGGCCGAGGATTGCAGGCCATAGCTCAATTATCTGTCTGTGAAACCGAGGATAGCGTCTTTACAACTCTTTTGCTTATATGTTGCTTGACGTTACACCTTAGTTTTAAAAGATTGATTAACCGAGGGTCGCAAAATCCATAACACGATGAAAATAACTTGTACTATTAGAATTTAAATAATTATTTCGTGAAAAAATATATTCTCCAACCATTGTAACTCATTGTAACTTCTTCCAGTTTAACCGCGGTTGGCATCCAGCTTATTGGTGCATACCAGCCTACTCTTCTGTCCCGGAGTGGGATGGCAGATATATAGTATTCCTACTAAGGTAGGGCGCATCCTCCCATTGTCCCGCTCACCATTCCTATCTACACACACCTTATGCATCAGAAAAATCCTGCCAAAAAAAAAAAAAAAAAAAAAAGAAAAGAAAAAAAAAAAAAAAAAAAAAAAAATAAACCCCCTGCTTTCCTTAAAACGTAATTCATTTCTACTCTGTGCCACTACTGAAGCAGCCAACAGTTATGCATTTTGAACCTCTCGCGTGATTCTGTGAGATTTGACACGTCAAGTTACCCTCCTACTTCATTACGCCTCTTTCAGTTACGCCCTGTCTGCAGTCTGCGACGTATCACGCTTGGGAATGGAAGAGGAACAAAGTCTGACTGAACAAGTAGGATACTCAAGTTATCAAGTACGGTTAGATAGATAAGCCAAAAACCTATTTCCACAAGACTGTAAACCGAATCAGTGAAAACGAATAAAAAAAAAAAAAATTAAGTTATTTGCATCTCAAGATATAATGAAAGTTCATTGGACTAATACTGAATATAGTTCTGTAAACTCAAAATGCTGTGTAGTAGGGTGCACTTAAAATTATTCGCGATTTTTCTAGTTCCTAGCTGCTTTGCATCAGCCAAAGGAGAAATAAATGGAGAAATTAAGTGTTATTTTGTGGTGTTTTTATGGGGCAAGATTACATAGAGAGACTTCAGTTAGGAAAAAAAAACTTAAATGTTTATTTATGGATTTACCTAATGTTTTCATGTCGTATACATGTTGGTTTTGTAGTGTTCACGCAGATATACGTTGTGATACGATACAAGGGGCCTAAGGTGTTTAGGTTGAGATAGTAGGACAAGAAACAAGTAAAGGTATAATCCTGGTATACACTGCATGTTTTTAATACATGTATGATGCAAATAAGTTTGAGATATTTGGATATAGTCTACTAACAGTCCATTGATAAACGCCAGTGGTTAAAGAGGACAAAAGTAATTAGTGCTTTAGACTTTCAGTTAGAAATACATTACATGCAACTTAAAAATAAACTAGCGAATTTGGAAAAACAAAGTAGATCCCACTTGAAATTTGGAACATGGAAATAAACGAATAGAAAAATAAATACAAAAAAAAAAAACTACTCTAAAACAATCAACATAAAAAAAAAAAACCAAAAAACCCAAAAAAACAAAATTCATCATATGACAGAATAATTTATGCAAACAACAAAAAAAGCAAAATTGCATGCATTACTGTTTAATGTAAATCCGGGCAGTATTTTTTTATCATTGTATCAGACAGTCAATAACAGCTATGTCATGACCCGCAAACAAGAAATGTGAAGTGTAACAAACAAATGTAGAGAGTGATCAGTCTATTGGACACATCGGGTTGGGTTGAGCTGTGTGGGGTGTGGGACTTATAATCGCTTACAAACAGGTGAACACAATACAATCAAACAGCAGCACCAGGCGCACATCACCATTCTCCCACTCACCCACTCGACCAATCATGCCCACATATATCTGGGCAATCATGACAGTATAACTAAGGTATACATGCCTATATTGCCCGTTTCGAAGAACTTCAATCTGCGTCCTCTAGGTCGCTATGGGTGAACACCTCTCGTGACCGTGTCTGAAGCATACAACATGAAAAAACACCAACAGTTGGCCGGCGACGGGGGCCTCTGACGTCACACGCGGTGCGACTATAACAATGTCATTGGAAAACACTCATTCTCTATCTTTTCGTCTTCACTGACTATGTTGTTTGGGAGCGTGCATCTGAAAGAACCGTAAGAGGCGGCATCTTTCTGACGAATGTCTATCATGGCCGAGCTACTAGCAAGCGTTTAAGACAATGTGAGGGCTCCGTGTCGGCGTATTTGACACCATGATGACACACACAACGAGATACTTCTGACACAGATAAGACTATTAGATTTGCGGTAGAAAGAGGCAGGCCCCGTCATTGTTGTATAAAAAGCGAGGGCATATGATGAGCTGTGCATTGCTGAGCATTTTTTGCAAGAAAAAAGCTCCGCTCTCATGTTCGTCTCTCTTTCCGGAAAAAAAAAAAAAAAAAAAAAGGGGCACGCCATCTGCATTCCCGCGGTTCAGGACGCCCGCGCGTTGCTGGAAGGCAAATTCGGAGGAAGTGAGTATGAGCTCGTGAGAATTTCAGGTTGATCTGTCTGATTATGTCGTGTTAAAGAGTGACTTTTCCCTTTCGCGCTCAAATGGCGGTCAGGCACGATGAGAGAGCGCTCGGGAGATGATGTTACTAATGCTTTAACACTTTCTGATGAACTGCTGTTGAGTGCTAAGGCTTCGTGCTCTGCTGGTATTTGTAACCCAGGAAAAACAGCGAGGGATAATTTGAGGCATTGGTGAAGAAGTCTGATGGCATGAGCCTTCTCATTCTCCTGTCCCCGGCGTAGGTAGAAGCTGTTGGAGTGTATGGATCAGCCCCTCTGATTAAGGCGTTATCTTTCCGACCATAAGACCCTCTCAGCTCAGTGTGGAGCGCTTCCATTTCCTTCCTGATCTCCATATGGAGATTCAGGACAAGGGGAAGATGCGAAATAGAGCCGTTTTCTTCTCTTCAATCATCCGGTTTTCAGCAATATAAGAGTTTGCCGGACTAGGCGATGCGCATGCGGGGAAAAACGGCTTTATTTCTATGAGGTATGGCCCCCTGCAGAGAAAAGAGCTTTCTTCTGCTGGGGTAGATGCCATTCCTGTATTAAAGCTCCTCCTTGCCCATCTAAGCCCCCTTCAAGCGAATGGCATCTTGCTTAAATGGTCAAGGCGCATACGCTTGCATGCATGTAGGGCTGGCGGTGGCTTTACATTACAAAATAAATTCTTCATTAGCATATCAGCACTGATGCTGGTTTCTGAGGAGACCTGGATAGAGTGGCTAAGGCGTTACTCTCTATCAAAATCGCAGTAATCTCGAGCTGCGCCGGCACCACCGGGCCTCATCATACCGAAATGCTTATCAAAGGCAGGACGCCAATGTCTCAGGCGCAAGTGCAGGACAGCAAAGTTCATTTTTCTATGCGTGCCTATGTGTGGTGGCGGAGAGACTATCTGTTGGAATGAGACCTAGGCCATTGACATAGGATCGGAGGAAAACAGGCACTTTCTTCTCGATGCTTAGGATTTCGTCACATCTGAAGGATCTATTTCGGTTATTTCCTGTTTCTGAAATCGGTTGGATCGTAGAATTTCGTGGCAGGAACACGAAGGCGGCACATCTTCGCTGGCTTTCAGATCTTCGTTTCCATCGCAAGGTTCTCCCGGGCTCTGATCCCCATCCATGCTCTCCTCTGCTGATTACAACTATAGGGGGTCCGTGGTCCTGGCTCGATTATCTGAGATCACATAGTGTTCAGGGCCGACTAGGCACGGCTGTAGTGTCGCGACCTAAATTCTCTCCCCCACCACCTGCGGCGCAGCATGGTTAAGCAGGTATATCTGTGGGTTCACAATGGGTTTTGTCATTATGCGAGTATACCTAATTTTAATGTGGATCTCAGACAGTTACTAGAGGGACAGGCTTATGCGTCTGTCATGAGTCAGAGTGATATCGGAGGTATCTACATCGTTCCTTTAGGGATGTTTAACCTTCTTGCTTTTTATCCTCCTCCCTTCCTATTTCCCCAGGGTACCCTGGGTGTAACCACCCAGCTCTCCACCTGATCAGCGGTTAGGTGAGAAACCTCTAACTCAGCATAACAGTACTCCTATGCTGGACACTATAATGTTGTTGGGCTGGTTCTATGTGTTCAGTAGTGCAACCAGCCACCTTACTGTATGGTCCGGACTAAAAAGGGGACCGCCCTTAAGCTGGGGGGGCTACCCGATGCAGGTATGGTGGGCACGTATATTAAATAACCCTTCGTATATAGGCTGGTATGTGTCAAAATGCTGGTGGTTATGTGTGCTACTTTAATAACCTGTGAGATTTCCTTTGGCAGTGCTCATGGAGTACAGTGTTTACACTAAACACTCGTCAGCAGACAGCCATCTCGCGGGCTTCATGTTCCGCGGTATTATATGCGGTGCTGAGTTCACAGGGTTTCTTCAAGCTCTGCGGGGGCGGAAGCTACGCTTGAATCATCAGGTCTGGCACGATGCCATCTGCAGTCTAGGAATTTCTATGGATGTTCCGGTTCGGCAGGTCACCGCTGAGGGGGGGGTCTGGCCGGCCGGGCTTAGGTGCGTCGTCAATCCAGCGGGAAAATGGATAAGGTGCAGTTTAACAGAAGTCTTCTTGGATATGCTGTACCTCAGTTGATGCTCCCTCTCAGGCTAGTAGTTTATAAAATTCGATCTTGCCTCTCCTCCTCGGTTCAGACGCCTCTCTAAAAAGCTGCGTGTTTAGGAAGCCTTAGTACACCCCGCTAAGCCTGTGGTACTTTCTGAAAGCCATCATGTGGTCAAGTGCACCGTGAACACTTTTGCGCACTTTTCTAAAAAATCCAACGGTCTATGTATAGTTGGCCAGAGAAGACAGCACTACTCTGCGCACTTTCTATATGTTCGATAACTATGTTAGTTGTGATAGACATTGTGATGCAAAAGGCACAAGTCGGCTTATTTACATCCGCCCCCCAGCCTGCACGTTCTGAGTATTTGGGGCAAATACAACATTTTTTTTGTCTTACATAATGTGTGTTATAAATATATATGGTGTCATTATGTTCTGGTAACTTTAAGTTTTTAATCTGATGGTAGTATCCGATGTGCTTATATTAAAGTTAGTTTCGATTTAGAGGACAAGAGAATGACAATGTTTGAGCTTGGTAGTTTTTTGATTAATGTTTGTCTGATTTGTGTTTTCTATTTGTTTTTCTTTTACATATTTATTTCTATCATTTTGTTCACCCAGATAGGGAATACTCTGCTCTAAGATCAAAACATATTAATAAAACTGTCAGTTGTAACGATATGAAAACCTGTAACTTGAGTTTTGGGGGGAATCACTATTGGTAAGGTAATTTGGTAAATGGGCTTCTCTGACAGAAGTGTTTTTATAGCAATCACAAAAGTTCTTGTCTTACAGTGTCTCTTGCACAGAGTGAAATCAGCAGTGTCTTCAGTTTCATACTAGCTCATCTGAGGTACACAGCTGATTCTTGTTGTTGTGCATTCTTGAGGATCGGTAAATCGTCTTAACCATTGTCAGAATAGTAGAATTAGCTATTGCCATCAGATAGTGGTGCTACCCACTCTGGTCCTTTCCCGCAAGCCTGTTGATCCAAGCATCCAGAGCCACCAAAGTTAAAAGCCAGAAGCAGTACGGTCTGAGTTTAGGAGACTCTGCCTGGTTTAATGGACTGCAGGCACAATTCCACGCAGTGTCCGCTCCTGCAATCTGAAAATTGAGAAAAAGCGGCTGAATTTAGAATGCATTATTGCACATTAGGCGTGGCAATTATAGTCTGCATTGGCCAAATTGTAATTTTTTAACAGTTTTCCCTGCACGTACCATGTAATGAAGAGTAACATTAGCAGAACAAAGAAAATCGGCCTCTCTGCTTCATCTTAACCCGTAATCAGCAAGAAGTTGTGTATGAATTGCTTCAGACGCAGGAAGAAGTTGATGTATATGTATGTTTCTGAACAGGTTGTGATGAGAACACGTGGCTAGACTTGGGTGTCATCTTAGTGGCTAAAAAATATAAAGAGAGAGGTAACGCAACTGAAATCTCTGCAATCTCCAGAGCTCTCACCGACTCGCTTACAGCCCATTCAGTGTCGTCAGTTGCCACTGGTATAAAAGTAAACACATTGTTACTGGGGGGTAATCTCTATAGTCAGGTTGATACAGTCATAGATTTCTTTTTTGGAATAAAAGCAAATCTATTTAGATGTTAGCACATTTTAAAAATCGGGCCTGCAAAAACTGTTTTATTGTGTATTCTTTTTTTTCTGCTGACAAGAGTTTTTCATGCTCGCTTAAATGTTTCTTTAGTGTTCAAAGAGTATAATAAATTTCTGAAGTTCTATTTTCATTGTATAATGGTGCTAATTAATTAATTTGTTCATATGCTTCAGCCACGAAAGCAGGGCAGAATGCAGTTTTACCAGACATTAAACTAGTTTTAAAAATATGTTTCACATATGGCGCTGCTTAGCAGTACAATGTCGACATATGGTTAAAATGTCACGGTTAAAACATAAGACAAAACATATCATATTTTAATTTGGTGTGGTAAAGATGGGTCCAGTAAAGCTGCAGAGAATCCTTAAAAGAGAAGCTACCTCCTAATTCGCCGCAGGTGTATGAATTTTCTAAGACTCACGTCTGATCGGACTTCACAACACAACATGCATGAGGTTTTGATGGGACTGCATTGTCTTTTGTGTACTGTGACTCTCCTGCGTAGGCGAGTAATAAACAACGGCTGTGTCTTCAGTTTTCAGACTTTTTATCTCGCAAGTACACCATGTTTGCTGTTGTCTTTTGTGATGGATATTGCCTTTGTAGGACGTGAGCAAACAAAGTGCGCAGTGCCATCGTCAATAACGCCCATCCCACTCTCGAATCCTTTCGCCTGTTTCTGCCGGATCCAGTGCTAACTAGAGCGCGATACTAAGGGACAGTCGCAGAAGGCCACACAAGACAGTGTGAGCTGATTCTCCGGTTTCTTGTACCTGCAGAACGCATGGAGGAGGCTCCGTGACTGGGACCATCGTGTGGGCATCTGAACGGGGGGCAGAGACAAAATGTTCGTGATGTTATTTTCTTGGGTTTTGGTGTGGTTGTATTAGCAACTTGGGTGAATGTTCAGCATTCAAAACGCTTTTAATAAATTTTTAATATATATTTTTTTTATGGTTAACTAGATTTCGAACTTACATGAACGAGCTAGGCAAGCATAATAAACATCAGGTGCAAATTCTCTCTGGTCCCTCGGACACAAGAGCATCTAGTAGAGAACCAGTATACGCAGTGGCCCAGCCGAAACAGTTATGCGGGTCTAATAGTGTACCTCTTTGTAGTGTGCTGGCCGTGTTTCAAAACTACAAACAATATATAGGTTCACAAACGCAGAAACCGACGGTGTCACTTAGGGATGTTTATAGCATGGATTGTGAAATAAAGAGGGATCAGATGTTAACAACACTAAATCTATGCGGGGCTGAGGGCCCGGGGAGTCATTACTGCGGTTGGTAGGTCCCATATTTAGAGTTGAGACGCGTGCTTGCGGTCCTTTTCTGTTTTTGAGTATGGGGGGCTCTCTCGCATGGTTTATATGATGAGTCAAATGCGCGGGGTTATTCCGGGGGTTGGCATGCCAACCGGTCGGCTATTGCTTTGAGATGCCAACCCTTATAGAGATCGGTGATGCCAAACCACGCCCCCACAGTCAGCGCGTGGCTTGTACGCAGGCGCGATCTAAAAAGAGCTATGGGAAGCATATGATGGATAAGGGGTGTATGCAATGGCACCAGTAGTCTTAAGTCGAGGATAGGCGGAGCCATATGCAACATACCACGAATGGGAGGAACATGAATTGGAGCTGAGGGTGGCTGCATGGGACACACATAGGAACGAGGGAGAAAAGTCGAGGTGCGAGTGGAAAGTAGCTAGGAGTGAAGCACATCTCAAAACAAAAAATATATAAAAGACAACAATTAAATGGAATTGCCAAATATGTTTTCCACTGTAGCAGACACCTATTGTAACACAACACAAAATCTTAAATGGTTCAAAATGGCTTCCAAATATCTTTCCACTGTAGTGACCATGATGCATCAGAGGGATAAATTGCCATTTTTGCATGTCCCAATATAAAATTAAACAACTGACACTGATACTTGCGACACTGTGAATATTTAAAAACACAAATGAACACCTTCATGGAAAAATGTTATTTAAAACACAAAATAAGGGTGTCAATCGAGAACACTGCATAAATGCATAGAAGACAGTTTCCCTTTGTGAACAAAAATAACAATTTTGATCAACATCCGGGTTAAATACAGAAACAAAAGCATTCACTGCAATAGCACCATGTAACAACCTCCACTGCAAATCTCCAATTCTCTTAGAAAATGGTGACTTATACAATACTCTCCACTCAGGTTTTTCACACTCATTAAATCTCACGCCAAGGTGTATCAATTTTTTTTTTTTTTTTTTTTTTTTTAATCCAAGGCCTTCTTATTAAAAAATTTTAACACAGATTTTGTAATAGACCTTTCCAGAAGTAACATCTGAGCCCTTCACATCAAATTGTTAACCTCTAAGAAACAGCCTCCACAATTTTCCATTATGGGAGTTAAATCTCATCCCCAGCTTCCAGTCATTGAATTCACAGCTGAAAAATTAACAGAAACACAAATAAACAGAGAAAAAAATCTATACTTTCACTATAGCAAATAAAAAAACATTTTATTACAATTCAATTAAAACATGGTTAACAAAAAAAGAGCATATAGCTCTCCCAAGTAGAGAGAGGAGGAGAGCATAATATTTTTCAGGGCCTCAAAATAGTAATATCAAATGTTCGGACACATTATGACTACTTGTTTTGTATGAATATGGTCTGAATGTGATAAATGAAGCAGGTCATAGTGTGTGTGGTGGTAAGTGTGTTGAATGAGCGGCAGATCTGTTTTTTTGTCAGTTTCTTACACTGACTGACCCCTGTGTCCTGTGTCTTGCACAGTAAACACAGCTGTGTCTTTCAGTCTGCAGTCGGCTGATGTCTAAATAGCAGCTCATTTCGGCCTGTGTCTCTGGAAATAGGGACGCGACCCTTTTAAGGAATTCCCGAGGCTATTGACCCACTGCCCCATATGATCCCGATCCACTCCATGGCTTTTCCAGGAGGCTGCCTGATCCAAGCTGTGCCCAAGTCTGTGAGGGCATATCCAGAGATCTGACAGACAAACAACAACATCCAACCGACTTGAACAGGATCTTTAGTCTGTGCAGAGACAGAGGTCAGGAGATGCCAGAAACATCTGTGAGAGAGAACAAACATACTGAGAGTCATATATATTTCATCTGTTCTCTACTATATAAACATTTGAAAACATAACAAACAAGCAATAAAAAGATTCACAATGACTGAATGAATCAACTCACATGGCAAACAGGCAAATAAATGAGTGAAGTTTGACTCATGATTGATTTTTCAGAATCAGAGAGTAAACCTCACACAGCTTTAATCCGAGTGTTAGTGGGACTGCCCCCTCTGCTGGAGGAAACTGACACTCTTATTCTCTCAATAGTGAATAGTTGCATATCATTATCTGGATAAATCAAGATACGATTTGAAGTTTGAGATTTCAGTGAGCTAAAATGCTTTCATACAGAGTTTTACATCTTGGGTTAGCATAGGGCCATTTTCAGGAATTCACAAAGACATCAGAGTGCTAAAATCAAACATATTCAGGCAATAATGGTGTTTCATTACATAAATCTTTTACATCTGTCATGTTTGCAATTGCTTGTATTTATGGCTTAAATGACTTAACTGGACAACATCCACCCATAAAGGATCATTAGGCATCATTAAAGGCCATTCATTCACCCTGATAATTCATTCTAAGCTTCTGCGTATCGACCTTTTTATTCTGAGAAACACAAAATATATATTTTTAATAGTATCTTCTTATGTGTTTCTCTCAGAAGAAAGAAAAGTCATACCGATTTTGGTATGATATGGTTAAAAGGTAAATAATTTATATTTTTTTTGATATTCACAGTTGCTAACTAACTATCCCGTTGACAGTTTTGGCATATTTTCAAGGCATCAATACATGAGTTATAGACACATTTTGCAGACATATAATAGATGTTGACTGTAGTAGTTTGTGTACAGAGCTTGTGCTGTTTTCTCATGTTGTGGTTGTCTGGCACAGTAATACACAGCTGTGTCTTCAGTCTGTAGATTTTGTCCTTTAAGAGTCCCTGTGTTGCTGAGTCCAATTGTGGTAGATTGCTGAACTTGTTGTAGTCAGTGAATCTTTTTTTGTATATGCTTCCCACCTCCCCATATCTCTGTAATCCAACTCCAGACTTTTCCTGCAGGCTGACGAAATCCAGGCTGTTGCGTAGCTATCATCATTAACAGAGTATCCAGACACCTCACATGTGAGAGTGAGTGAGTTTCCCGCTGCAGAACTATAGGAGTTTTGGTCTGCGTCAGGACAATATACACATCTCCACACCTGTCAAAGGAGAAAATAACATCAATAAATATAACAGTTCCTGTCCCACATATCTGTATTACTTGCTGATAAAGACATCACACAATGTCATTGCGTGCCAACAGCAGCAGTAAAGATGTTGGAACATGATTTGTGTTGATTTCTCTCTGCTCTACTGGGAGATAAACATACAACCAGCTCTATTAAACACCCTGAGAGGTGGAAACACCTGTTTTGCATAGAGTAAAATGATCAAGTATAAAAAATGCTCATCCAGTCACTCAAAATAAACTGAGCTATTTTTAAAAAAATATTATTATTACTATTTTTTTTACACAACCTTAATTTATTTTTTATTTATTTGTATTTTTTTATTTTTTTTAAACTGTTTCAGCAAGAATAATCAAAGGACATTAAAAATAAATATCTAAACAGGTTTGGTCTCTAAACACACACATTTATTAATTACAAAACAGATTTCAATGCCAAAATCATCTTCATGCTGCAGAGTTTCATGCATTTCAGTGATGTACGATATTTAGTGTCTCTTGTTCTTATGTTAACACTCTTGTAGTTTTTTTCTTTTCTTTTTTTTTTATATTTCCATTTACAGTACCCCTATAAAGAGCGTATTTGGTCATAAATGTTTATTTTATTTGTTTATTGATAGTCCATAACAATTATTTAATGTATAATGTAAAGTTAAGTTATTTGTGATCTGTGAGACAGAACTCAATTTTTGAAGTTGTAGAGCTTCCAGTGGGTTGTATTTTGGTAAATACCAGGCACATACAAATAGCTTATTTTGTGCAGTGCTGTATTCATCACTGGGAGGGGGGGGGGGGTCTCTCTTATACAATAGATATACAGCGGTGTCTTCATTCCTCATATTATTCATCTGCAGATACACCTGTTTATTGGCTGTTGTCTCTGGAGATGGGTGAAGCGTCCCCTGAAACAGACTGAGAGTAGAATATATAACTACTACCCATCACTATAGATGTATGCCCAGCCACTCCAGACCTCCTACTGCTGGTCTGTCTGATCCAAGCTATGCTCCGGTCACTACTAATCCAGATAATGTACAGGTGAGTTTGTGAGATCCTCCAGGGTTTAATGACCACTGACTCAGACTCAAGTCAGTGTTTTACACACCAACAGACTGAAAAACAACATTTTCAACATTACCATTTACAACAGTACACATGAAATAAGTCTGAATTATCAACAGTTTTTCCAAAGACAATCTTACATTCTGTCAGAGGAAACATGAAGATAAAACCCATTTTTAGACACAATATCCATTGTCCTGTTATGAAAAAGCAGCCAATGCATCAAGTTTTGTGTCTGGAGATGGAATAGTGTGGAATACTTTTGAGGAAGACAAATAGAATTAGGTTTGCATAGGGTGCCCTCTAAAGGTACGTTCTTACATTCTGTGTCCTTATCTAATCAACTGTAATCAGTGACATTGACGTACCATAAAGCCAAGTATGTTTACCCATACTCGGAATTCATGGCTCTGCTTTTTACCAACAACATCCAAAGTGCACAGACACAGCAGTGAACACACACCCAGAGCAGTGGGCAGCCATTTATGCTGTGGCACCCGGGGAGCAGTTGGGGGTTCAGTGCCTTGCTCAAGGACACCTCAGTCGTGGTATTGAAGGTGGAGAGAGCGTTGTACATTCACTCCCCCCACCTATACATTTCCTGCCGCCCGAGACTTCGAACACACAACCCTTGGATTGCAAGTCCAACACCCTCTAACAATCTACGTTAAGCCCAAGACATCCCTGTAACCATGTCTGCCTTTACATGTATTGTTTGTTACTTCTTATTTATTTACTAGGCTATGATAGATGAATGTAGTGGAAAGCACATTCCAGGGCCCAGTTTATGGCGGAGCTACTCTCGGACAACAATAGTTGACAAAGGTTTGCTACAATTTTGATTTGGATCTTGGTGGACAACCATCAAGCACTCTGTTCAAAGCCCATCAGGATAAGCGATGCCAGGACAATAGCCAACACCTCTTATAGGGCAAGAAAAATACCTTTGGAAGGACAG
This sequence comes from Cyprinus carpio, assembly GCF_018340385.1. Lineage (NCBI taxonomy): Eukaryota > Metazoa > Chordata > Actinopteri > Cypriniformes > Cyprinidae > Cyprinus > Cyprinus carpio. The sequence continues at coordinate 830,148 of NW_024879195.1, forward strand.
GATTTCCTATCTGGTCTCAAAATGCAGGTTCTGGGCCTTCACCCATCAGCAGACTGATTTCTCAGTTTTGGCCTGTGACTGTGCATAAAAATTCCTTAGGACCTTTTGGACACAGCAGCACTGAGTAAGACAAAGAGAGATCACAGAGATCTATCCAAATCTATTCATAAAAATGTTCTCAAATGTTAAATACTGTTGCAAACTACACACACACACATCTCATAATTATTCAGAGAATGAGTATTCTCATGACTGCGACACATATTTGCAACATCATACACACAAACTCAATGGACAAATGACTCCATGCATGGGGATGGATGGAATCTTTGTCCATCATGTTTCCTGACTTAATGTTGTTCGTAACATTGCCAAATGTATTCTGGTTGTGGTTTTGGAAAGTGAGAAATGCACTGGTAAAACATTGGTGACACTTTTCTATTTTGGACCGAGCGGCACACCTCCCGCTCCCTCTGTCTCGTGAAGGCCAACAAGGGAAGCGACTAAAACTTAAATTCAGTGACTGGCCGCTTGAGGCTGGCTGCAAAAGAGAGTCAATCCCATAGACTCCCAATGTTAAAATGGCCCAAATTTACAGCAGGAAAAAACATGTTTAACAGCTCCTGGTTCAAAAAATATTTTTTGGTCTATATAGCTAATTTTACCCTTTATGACAACTGTGAGGGGGGTGAATTTTTTTTATTACTCATTACGCAACGCACCTGCCTTTTTGCTTACCCCAGATTGACGGGCAGTGACGCGCTGCCAAGATGGAGACGGCCCGCTCCGCCCCACGTTTTGGTTCCAAAAACCTCTCTTCAGAAACCTATGGGTGACGTTACTGACACTACATCCATGTTTTTTAATACAGTCTATTGGTGTGGACTAATGCAAATAAGTTTCACAGGAGGAAAGAAGGGTCAGTGCACACTGACCCCCCCCCCCCCCCACCCCCACTCTGATGGAAACAGCCATCACAGCCTGGAAATGGAAAGCACCAGAATTGAAATCTCCTCCTTATCAGAAAGAGATAAAGGTACCTTCCCAAAAGACAACTCCTGGTTCTGAGTCTGAGTACTGCAATGGAAAAGACATTAACAGATACACTTTTCTGAGTCTGAGCCCCGCCGCACTGCATGGGTGAGACACATAACAGATCAACTTACGTCCTGTCCTGTTCCTATCAAGGGAAGGACTGCAACAAATCACCAACACTCTGAACCTCTGGCCCATGAGGGAAGAGGCAATAACAGATACCAAGTCCTGAAGTCTCCAGCTTCGAGGCAGCAACATACAACCATATTCGAGCCTTAAGCCTGCGAGGAAAGAGAAAATTTACGTTTCAGGCTACGTCATTCAGATACCTTCGTCCAGCCAGACAACAACTGAATGGAGCACTACCTGAGTCTCCATCCTAGAGAGACAAAAGCGGATCGACCCAAGTTCCAGCCCAGAGAGGCTGAAGCACAGAGAGACATCTCATCTGCAACAAGGTTAAGCTTGCTTTGGCGAGCAAACCTTCAGGTACCTTTGCGTTGTGTGTTCCCGGCTTAAGGACCTTCTGCACCTACTCCAGGGCCACATCTTCGTGTTCCAGATTCTAGGACAATTTGCTGCTCCAGGAGATCAGCAGTCTTCTAGTGCTTAATGTTCAAGACTGTCGAAACAGAGTCATGCGTCCTTTTCCCCACTGCATTGTTACCAGCACAAGCAGTGGATGGTCACCCACCACCAGACTGCTCACTCAACCAACAAAGAACATAACTATAACTTGCTCCAAAACCTCTTCCAGAGACCTTGGCAATGTTGTAATATTATCAGAATATGACTTTCTAATTTACATTAGATATTATATAGCTGATTGCAGTTGATAACAATTAATCTTTCCCATATTTGTTTGATGCATAGTAAGGTTCTTCACGTTATTTCTTTCGGACGGAAGTAGCAACAGTATATTTTTCTTCCACAGATAACTTAGCTCTGACATAGCAATACCCAGCATATCACTTGCATTTTATGCATCTTATGCACGTTTATTCCCTATTTCATTTATGGTATTCATTTAGTAGTTGTTGATTACGCTTGTCTATCTTTGGTTAATAAAATCTATTTTATTACACTTGTGTCTTCCTTGTGTTCCTGATTCAGAAAGAAGTTCTACAAGTTAGAGATCCCACCAATCTTTCTTATTTGATGTATTCATAACCAAACCTTAAGTGACACGTTATTTAAATATCATTACGTCATTGGTGACTCAAGTACACATTACTACACTTCTCCCTAGGTTTGGCGAAAGCAAAATTCACTTCAATGATTAACAATTAATTGCATTTTTTATTAAATACAAATCCAGTTTTCTGAAATCCTACAAAACATACAAATTGTTCCCTCAGATATATAGTACTGTATATACACAGTTTCACACACAAAGGTAAACATAGAGGTTCCTTTATTCATAGTTGAGTAACATTTTTTTGAGTTTGAACCCTGATGAGTTGGTTGAGTATTTCTACATGCTTTAATATATTGAAGAATGAAAAATGGGCAGGTTTTTTTGTTCAGATTACTGTCTGAACTGTTTTTGATACGTGCGGCATTAACATTGTGTGTGGTTTTTCCAAAGCACACTGAGTTTATGTACTGCACAGAGCCTCTTGTGTTACTGTGTTTTTCGGGCACAGTAATAAACGGCAGTGTCTTCAGTCTGCAGAGAAGTTGTCATGTGCAGATACACCTGCATTTTACTGTTGTCCGGTCTGGAGATGGTGAATCGTCCTTCAACAGTTTTTAGAGTAATATTTGTTGTTACTGCCACTTGGAGCAGAAATATATGAGATCCACTCGAGTGCTTTCCCTTCAGCTTGTCTTATCCATGAAATATGTGCATCTCCAACATCAATCCCAGAGAAGGTACAGGTCAGTTTATGATTGTTCCCTGGTTTGATGATGACTGACTCAGACTCAGTCAGTGTTTTGGACCTTTGCACTCGGTTAAAATAAAGTCAGACCATTGTCTATAGCAGTCAATAATAAAGTAGTATAAAGATGTATTCCTAAATCATACTTACCATGCATAAATACTATTATGATTATTAAACATGTAATTCTGAGGACCATTTTTTGCAGCAGTTTTTGTTCAAAAATATCACTGACAAAATGCTGAGGAGTTAAATATGGAGGGTTTATAAGACAGAAGGTACACTTAATTTGCATTGTCCATCCCCCAACTCAGTGGTTCCCAAGCACGGTTCCTGGAGGCCCCCCCAACACTGCAAATTTTTGCATCTCTCCTTTGTCTGACACACCCATTTCATATCTACTAGATGAGCTGATGATCTGAATCAGGTGTGCTTGATTAAGGTGATTTTTTTTTTTACGCACAGTTAACGCACTGGGCCCCGCCCCCCGACCCTTGTTGACAAAATAAATGCAGGGGCATGCCCCAAAATTCAAGATATTTGGAATATGACTTTTTTTGTCATATTTATATCATGATAAATCGATATCACAGCGAGCAGACCAGAGTAAATATCACACCCAGTGCTGTTTTTGTCCACTAATAACCCTTTACACCATAAGTCCTAAAGTGATATCCGGGCCCTTTTAAACGAATAACTTAGAAATAACGCTTGCACCGCCGACCTGCTGGAAGGTTTAGTTGTTAGATCTCTTTAGATGTGTTCATGTCTTTAGACACAAAAAACAAAAAAACAAACAGAACAACACTGAAGAGAATAGTTCACCAAAAATTAAATAAATAATAACATATTTCTGTCAGCGTTTACCGTCACCGCCTCATGTTGGTCAATAAATCTAGAAGCGCACTCACTTTCTTTTGGCGCAAGCAACATAAAGAATAGCCTACTGTTGGTAATAACGCCCTGTTTTGGGATCCCTATTAACTTTCATTGCCTGACCAAAAGGTAACTGAGGAATTTCTCAACTGATCTTTTATGCTCCATACTTTATGCTTAGTAGTCCATTGTAGCTAAAACATTTAACACGATTGATACGCGTTCTAAATGATCTTTTGGGGGATTTTTCACAACACGCCTAATTAATGTGTGCCTAATTCAATTTGCATAATTTGATGAATTCATCACAGAACCCTGTAATAGATGCAAAATTCTAAGCGACGGACATCCCTAATTTAAATAATTATTTTATTCATTTTAATGGCAGTTTAAAACAGAAAATTGCTTTGTGTCTCACATTTCACGCGTAATGTGTCTAGTAATGGTAAATTTGTGTGATCACTTACTCCCGCGACCACCCTTGGAAACTTAGTTCGGAATGATTTTGTTTATCATCATTCACAGTAATTACTGATTATTCTAATTAAATCAAAAACTCAGTCTAACAGGGCCTAAATCGTTTATTACGTTAATCTATGTTAAGTTATTTCTTGTTTCCAGATTCGGTACATAAGTGAGCTGGAAGTGTTTCTGCGGACTGTCACTCGCGTTTGTCCCTGGATTCTTGTCTTGCCTTAGCAATATTACTTGTTAATGAGGTGGACCATTATTTTCAAATTGCTACCAAGAAGAACTGCTTCAGTGTGGCTGAATAGATCAATTCCCTTAAAAAAACAAGTCTCACATATTTAGATTTTGTAGGGATGTGTTTTCAGTAAAAAATTGTCTTTTAGTGAGGCTAAGAATAATTTTTAAATTTTTTCTTCAGTACAGCAGTCTTTTGAATGGACTGTGACTCTCGTGGCCAGTAATAAACATCTGGGTCTTCAGTATTCAGGCTGTTTCAACTCTAAAATACAGCATGTTTTTTTTTTTTTTTTTTTTTTTGCTGGTGTCCTTTATATATAAATGAGAGCTCCACTTCTGGTGGGTGAGAAGTGATGGCCCCACGGGATCATCCATATTGAAACTTATACGATATATATATATAATATATGATATATATATATATGATTTATGATATTATATATACGAGATATATTCTAAAGCTTTACAAAAGGATGTTCCCGTGCGGGCGTCCGTCCCACCACCAGGAGGTAGCTCTCTCCTGAAAATTGACTCCATACATGGAACTCCAATTGCCCTCCTGCCTCATACTCTAGGCTACTTGACTGCACACACACCGACTCTCTGCAGCTATAAACTGTACACCACAGCACTACATCGCACGGAGCACACACACCACAGCCCCACACACCACACACGACACCACACACACACCATACTATAAGCAGCACACTCGAGACGCCACACTCACGGTGAAGTACTTTGAGTATGGCCCCGGCCTGCCACTCCTGACGACTGTTTTGATCAAGTGTCCGCCTGCTCATTTCGGAACGCTGGTATGTTTCTATCGGTGGGGGAACATGCAATTGTTCTCCTGCCTGCCTCTTGACATCGTTGATTACCCAGCCTTTCTCAGGGGTGGGATGTTTCGCCATCTGGCTTCCCTGAGCATTTTGCCCTGTCCCTGGTTTTGGTCCTCAATGTATCCACGTCCTCAATGCTGATGCTTTTGATAATATTACAAATTATTATAGAATAACAAACAAACAGAACAAATTATATATAATAAAAAAAAAATGATAGAATAGATTAAAAATGGATAAAGTAAGAGTAAATATAAATATATTTAAGAATACAAAGATAAAATATTAATAGATAGATTAATACTATATATATAATATCTAATATATGAATAATCTATATATTAGTATATATAGATATATAATATATATTTAATCTTACTTTCTCCATCTATATATAGTTAAATGTTATTAATAAACATAAAATGTAACAGGACAGTAATACTCGAAGACTTATAAAATTATTATGAGCAGGCACATGTACAAGAGAAGAAATGTGCACAAAAGGAGGTACGACTGTTACAGGCGTATTTACATCGAGCCACCAATAGCACGTTAGTAAAAATGGTATATAACATATAGAAACGTGCTGCTCAAGCTTATGGCTAATGTCAGTCTTAAGTTAATCTTACTGATAATTAAGTGAAAGTTGACGAAAGTAATATTGTGTTGCTTTTTGGGCTCCTCAAAGAGTCGAAGATGTAAGAGATGAATATGCTACTGTGTGGCGTTGGAAAAAAAAAATCAGTCTGGCTTCAAGTTTTGTAACCAGGGCAGGATACTGCCCAGTTTAGTTTTTAATTCTCTCCCTTAATTTTCATCCCTAGCATGATGCAGTTACATCATGGTTGTCCCCTGTAAGAGTTTTGAGGCAGTGTTCCCAAAGAGGATGTGAGGTGCCCATCAGAGGGGATTAAGATGAAGAGCTTTTTGTCAAGGGAAGATTTTTGTGCGTGTTTTATCTCTTGTTGTGTGTAGGGGCTCAGTGTTTAAGAAACCCTTGACCTGCTCAGCAAAGTTGTATTGTCAAGTCGCAATAATTGCACGCCTTAAGATAGACAAATGACATAACCGTAGTGTATGTAAGTTCTCTTGAATTGGGTGTGGCATTTCAGGTTGTCTCGTCCACACAAGTTAAATAATGACCAGCAGAGCTTCTCTAAATGCCGCAGTAAATAAAATACAATAGGCTCCGTGTCTCCTGCAAGAGTCTCCTGCAGGATATTTGTCGTCAGCACGTGGGGGTGTAGCAATAGACTCTAAGTTAGTTTAAATGACTTTATATTCCTCTCTTGTGTGTACGTATGAGCTCTGTGTATATGGTTGCATTCATAGTGTTGTGTGAGGTGCCGGTAGCTGTATTCATCACTGTGGGTCGCCGCTCTGACGCAATAATAATGCCAGCAGTGTCTGTCAGTTTTCTTCATAGTATTCATCCTTTGCAGAATCCAGCTGTTTTTCTTGGCTGTTGTACTCTGGAGATGGGGAAGCGGCCCTCTAACAGGACTGATAGTAGTATTTAGATACGCACCATGCTACCATAGAGTTTAGTGTCCCAACGCACCTCCAGGAACTCCTCCCGGGCAGTCGTCTGTCCTTGTATCTCAGCTAAGCCCTCGTGGTCACTACTAAATCCAGATAATGTCAGGTGGAGACTCTGTGAGATTCCTTCCAGGTTTAATGGACCATCTGACTCCAGAACTCACTAGTCATTGTTATTTTGACACCTGTACAGAACTGAAAAACATAACAGGTCACGTTTCAGCAAATTTGAACATTTACAACAGTACAGGACAGGAGCTAAGCCTGATCTACTGTCCATACAGGTTTTCAAGAAGTGCCTCGGTCGCTTACATTCCATGAACGAGCAAGGACATGAAGATAATAAAACCGCGTTTTAGAACACAAGATCCTGTGCCCTGTGATGAAACGAGCGCAGCTGACTGCATCATCACAAGTCGGTCAAAAATCCCCGTTTGTTGCATGGTCTCAGAGATTAAGAGAAGTGGAAAGCATTTGTCCATAAAGGTACGAGAAGTAGGTTTTTGCAGAGTGCCGCGTCGGTACAGGGTTTAGCATTTCTGACATCTTGCGTGACCTTGATAAAGGACTGTAGACCTGATCGTGCTGCCATTTACAACATATTGTGTGTTCTTTGATGCTGTTGATATCAGCTAGTCAGCAGAGACAGTAGCTGTGGCTGTAACCATTGTTTGGGGATAACGCGATTACAAGTTAAAGTCGAAGTTTACATTAGTTCAAGATTTAACTTTTTAAGTAACGAGCAAAGTAACGCATTTACGCTTTTTTAATTTATGAAGGAAAGTACTCTCGATGTTGTCTTTTTCAGTGCACTAAGTAACTCCCCAGTTTACTTTGTTCCCAATCATACGGACTGACACGCTCTCGTTTAGAGAAATTGAAGTGAAAAGTGCGCAGGGGCGGTTGTGTGCACTGTGATGTTGTATCTAGGTCTCGAGACGGTATGTTACTCTAGTTCTAGCGCAGGATGGCAGTACCAGCAGATGAGAGCTCAAGTACTTGGGTGCCGTCCTCTTCACGCTTTAACATTGTAACCCTTGTGGCAGATATCATCAGAAACATGTTGGGTGTTTAGCTTTCACTGTCTAATGCTGTGTTGATACTCAGCTCGAAATAATATCTGCGTCGCCACCAATAGAAACTATAGAATCTTGACACAGAACTAACGGTGGAATGCAGTAACCGATTACTAGCCGCAAAATGACTGGGATTGAACGATAGTCTAATATTCACTCCATGACAAGTCCTGAAAAAAAACAGCATAGTGTTGTAAATTTAGGAACTAAAAGTGCGCCTGGCAGGTAATTAACCCCATGAACCGCCGGTCTAACCACTGCGATTGGCTGCTCTGTGTCACCATTCGTCAGCAGCAGTTAGGAAACCTATGTAGTTGGCTATATGTTGATATTAATCTTATCCACGATAAGAAAGCCTCACGTCTTCTAATCATTCGTGTTAAACTGCTTTTTTTCCCACTGCCTCAAAAATACTTATCTAACTATTACGGCCTATGACTCTCAAAGTCCAATGCCGAAATGTTAAATCCAATGCATTTAATGACCCAAGGGTCTGCTGATATATTTCACTCTGTATATGCGGTACAGCGCGGTGAGGGCTTTATTGTATCTGCTCACACGCTTACAGTAACACCAAACCTCCATTTAGTCCAAAAGGCATTGCAAGTTTGAGTGTTCATTACACAGAAACACGGAAGGATATGATCTTAAGTACTCCCCGATCTGGATCATAACCCCTGCCCTGGCTCCTACATAACCTCACGAATAAGATTGTTTAAAATCGTCGCTTCTATCTAACCTTATAGGAATGTCTCCTGAATGGTTTAGCAACCTAAGTATTTGACACGGAGGTCTGGTTCACACTCAAATAGTCATTCGTAGTTGACCGCTGCTTATCCTCAAAACCTCAGGTAATTTGAATTATACCCATATAAAATAATTCAAAATCAAACTGGTGGCGGAAGACAGACGTGCCTTTTACGTATTTTATGCGCCCTTATACGTCGGGAATAAGCCTACCTAAACAGTGTTCGGGAGGCAGAACCACTCTTTCCACGTGCTTAACTATACTACAGATATGCAGTCCACATCTCTTTAACTCTGGTTTGTGACAACACAGTATCTCACAGCTTAATACGTTTTACTAATATCCAAATCGTTTGTAAAGGATTTATTAGGCTGCATTAATTAAGGTGAAGACGGAACCGGGAAACAACTTTCCATAACACCCGGATGTTACTTGCTCACACATCATTAGAAGAATGTCATCATGTTAATATTAAAGTCTGTTTCTTCTCTCTTATTTTTTTTTTTTTTCTGCACCGAGGCTCACCCGTAGCCACCAGATCCAGTCTAGATATCCTCCCAATACCCGATCAGTCATTACACATGGTTCTAAGGGACCAAAAATTCCGATTTTTTTTATGTTTCCTCCCCCTCGCTCAATGTGGCACAGATCGGATATGACCGTGGTGAACTGTTGGTAAGCAGGAAAAAAAAAGAAAAGAAAAAAAACGCACGCATGGATTCCAATTTTTCTCAGGATCGGATTCATGGCCCTCTACTCATAGTTCATACGTGGTAATAAAATCGGATATATATGAATTGGATACGTGGCATTTGCGTGTTCCATGCTTAAGCAGACAAATTCGGATCCAGTCCCCAGTTAAATAGCTGAGTTCGTATAGGGTCATGAAAAAAGTGGACGTCTAACGTCAGGTGGGACACCCACCAATCTCTTGAGATCACAGATGACATGGATTATGGCTACGTGTGCGATGGAGGGACGAAGGATCAACAAAGTGAGAGCAATGCAGAGGTTTATGCTTCTTTTAGAGTCCTCTTTTTTCGCCTTCGCGTAGGAGGACCAATGTATATTTGCTAGATTTTTTTAGTTTTGACTTGTTCAAAATACATTGTGGAATAGCAAGAAACACTGATATAAATTTTATTTGCATCTGCATCTCCAGGTGGAGTACGTTTTTACTTTCCTATTTCATGCTGTCAGAACATCTAAAGTTTGTGTAGTTTGTTCAGCAGGTTATAGTGTGTGCGTATGCAAAAATCGAGGGCACGGGGTACACAGGGCATTATAAAAGATGAATGTAAAAGCGGGGGTGTGTCTCGTACTAACAAACACTTCGGATTAGGTCAGAACGAAAGTCAGGATTGCTGGGCATATTGCGAGACCTGCAGTTGCGTGTAAAATGCATGCCCAAATCCAGCCAGGGTGCTTCCACTCGCAGTCCGGATCCAGTATGTCTATCCAGACCGAAGGTGGATCAGCATCTAGAAAGGATCTCTGCATGGCCCTGAAAGGAACAAGCGGCAGACCCATACGAGCAACTATACGTCTCCCCAGCATGACCAGATACCCCCGTACACAAGTACCTATTGTCCAGACAAAACCACCGGGACATAGACCACAGGAAAACATTAAGTCCGATCTCGTCTGCCAAAAATGAACTTTGCTGGCAGCCTGGATTGAACTGCTGGTCTCATCTGGTCATGTAGGAAAGCTGTTCGTCGAGTCCCCCGCCGGAGCTTGGTTTCTCCTAATGTTTTTTTCTCCAATTTCTGTCACCAATGGTAGTTTGGTACTCTGGTTCCTTGCCGCGACTGTCGCCCTCTGGCTTGCTTAGGTGGGGGACACTTCATTGTACCAAGTTTTGATATCGTTTTGATCTTGTATTGCACTATAAATTGCACAGAGTACTATTTAAACAGAAACTGAACATGAGTGGACATCAACTGAAGGGTCAATGATGAACTTGCCTGTTAATGAGATTGTCATTTTGCATTACTTCGACCAACCTGTGCGGGGCTTAGTCCTAACTATAAATGGTATGTTCACGTCTGGCTAGTGTGAGAAACGCAATACGCTTTTTTTGTTATAAGTGCACTATATATACGAGCACTCGGTGGTCCGAAGTTTTGGAAGACAATTACATACTCTGTCTAAAATGTTCTTGTTGAACGTGAACGTCCTGACGTCTGCTCATCAATGCCTGCATTTCTTTGATCAAAAATACAGAAGTAAAAACAGTAAAAGTAAAATAAAAGTGTTTCTCCGTCGCGCGATGTGGTCTTTACTATTAAAAAGTATGTGAGGCAGGAAGGCTCGCATATTTGTGCCTGATAATACTAAAGTGGGGAGGTAAAACGGGGCTTCCTGCGGCTTTGCAATGGTAGTAAAAGAAAATTCAAGGTGGTCATAAACATTTAAAAATGTCTCACCAGCAGGACACATTAGACTAGTGTGGTGTCCATGCTTAGTCACTTTTTGCATCGAGCGCGTGATTCATCATGTAACAACAATTGGTCTTGTCATGCTAGATAAATTAAACACAATACTGATACATCCTTGACGTATCTAGTTTTCGACTTGTCTCATCTAACCTCTGATGATATGAAATAAGTCAAATTTTGTGGTTAACTGACCTTTTTTATAGCGTTCAATTCCCCTGTCTTTCGATTTCGGTTTCCTTGAGCATATCACCTAATCGTATATTTCCACGGGGCAGTTGACTCACCGCAATCCTATGTCGGTGGGACTTCGTATTCATGCGGTTGGCTGTGTTCTAGGCGCTATGTTAATGACGTGGTTTGTAGAGTACGGCCCCTTCTTGGTCCAAGAAAGCAGAAATATTTCTAATCGGGCAGGAGGCTAATACACAGATAATTCTCCTACAGTTACTTCTGGCAGCTGATCGAGACGGGGCGCAATGCAATTATAACCAGGTATATTTAGCCGTTTGAGTCCGAGATTTGGCTACACGGATTTGTTGGGCTCTGATGGTTGTGAATTTTGGTGTGGGGAACGGACAGGGCCCACCGAGTATTGCGGATTGACAGGTCCAGTTAAACCACACGGGGTCCTCAGCCACTTGAGAGCAGGTGCACACGCAACAGGAAGTAGGGGTGCAAGACGGTTCCCAGGCCTTTAAAAAACAACCAGAGCACGGGCCAGTATAATGCTCATATAATCCACCCAGGTTGAATTACCTTTCTGGAGTGGGTGATATCGTATTTTGTACAAAACATATGCAACTTGGTTTTTACCACGTAATTAGAAGGCACCACATGTACATTGTCAGTAAATTTGTGTTATCTTTTTATTGGGACTAGTGAACAGATATTTAGATGTTTATTTTTCAGCACTTCCTCTATTAAAGTGTTATGCTTGTTTCTCACCAAATAATGTCACGAAGAAAGGTATGAATGGCATTCTTCTTCGGCAACACGGAGAGTGACAGAAAGAGTAAGTTTCATTGCTTATGTATGCACAAGGTAAAAGTCTGTATTTAACATACACATGTTCTGATTATGAGTGCAAAATAAGTTATGTTTGAGTTAACAGAATATGTATGATTACATATATTCTATATGTGTCTGTATCATGTTCTTGTGAGTTTGTGATGAAGTTTTTTAATCTGCCTAGTAGTATCTTGTGGACTAGTTTCATCCTGGATATAAAAATCTGATTGTGCTTATATTAAAGTTAGTTATGAGTTTTATATAGCGGGCAGACCTGACGAATGCTTGGCGTGGTAGTTATTGGGATTCATGTTTGTCTGATTTGTGTTTTTCATATTTGTTAATTTTACATTTTACATTCTATCATTTATTATCACCGCAATAGATAGGATACTCTGCTCTACATCAAAAACACAATTCGATAAAAACTGTCAGTTTTAACTATATGCAAAACCTGTAAACTTGAATCATCTCTCGCGGTAAGGGTAAATATTTAACCATGCTCATGGAATTACTAAAAACAGATAGACGAATGAAAGTGAGGTTTTTAGACTTTTTTTTTTTTAGGATCCATTATACAAGCATGGCTGCTTCTCAGAAGTGTTTTTATACAACACCACACAATCTTGCCTTACAGTGGTTCTTGCAAGCAGGAATAACCAAGCACAGTCGTCTTCAGTTTTTAGACTGCTGCATTCTGGAAGGATACAAGCCTTCGTCTTCTTGGTGTCATCCTCTTGAGTATGGTAAAATAGCCCATAACCTTGTCAGATAAGTAGATATAGCTTTGCCATAAGATAGTGTTTGCTGACCACACCTATGTTCACCTTTCCGTCTAGCCGGTCTGATACCAAGCCATCCAGGAGCCATCCTAATAGTTAAAAAAACCCAGAGAGCAGTAAGGTGCCATGTTTCATAGAGACCCGTCACATGATTTAAAGAGACTGCGAGCATAAGATTTGCCACCAGGGTTCTGGCTGTTTCGGCAATATGAAAAATTGACGGGGAATCAGCAGGAATTTAGAAATGCATTATTGTATTATTGGCCATGCAAATTATAGTCTGCAATTGGGCCAAAATGGTAGCGGTTTTTAACAGTCTTTCTGTAGTTTTATACAGGTAATTGAAGTGTAGGAGTCATATAGCAACAACAAGACCTATAGTGTCCTCGAAGTCTGTCATCATTAACCGTGTTTGTCACACGAAGGTTGTGTGAAGAATTGCTGCAGACCAGGAAGAGTGTGAGGTATATTGGCTGCTTTCTCTGCAAACAGTAGTTGTGATGAGGAACGCACTTTTTGTCGCATAGCCCTTTTTTTGGGGGGGGTGTCATACTATGTGGCTGAAAGCTAAAGCGTTAAGAGAGTTAACGCAGACTGAAAATCTCTCAAGCTCAAAGCTCTCACGACTATCTTGCAGACCATTCAGTGCTTCAGTTTGCCACTGATCGAAAAGTAAACACCATTGTTTACTGTGAACGCTCGTATAGTCAGTGTTGATACATTCCTCTGAGTGTTTTCTGTTTTGAGATTAAAACCACAAATGCTATTTAGATGTTTGTGACGAAAGAGGGTTATCGTTCTGCCTGGCAAACCGTTTTCTGATGTACTTCTCTGCTGACAAAAACTTTAAATGAAATCTGCATCAGAATTTACTCTTTTACATAAGTTTTTCATGCTCTGTTTATGGTGAAGCGAGGGGTTCGTCTGTACAGTGGAGATAGTACATCCTTTCATATACTTCGCGGGGCCAGGAACCAGGTAACCGTCCGCGTCGTCTCGCGTCCCCCTCCCCCCGCGTCTGTCTCAAAGTCCCTCTCCACGCACGTAACCTGCCTCTTCGCCAGAGAAAAATCACGCACGCACACAGCTGCTTCGCATAACGCCGGGGCCCTCGTCACATCGGCTCTCTCGCCCACCTAGACCTTCGCTGCTCTGAGGTAGACCTCTATTTCTAGACTTCTCTGTTCCTATACTCGGGCTCTGCACAGATCTATATATCTTCAAGGTTTATCCCATACGATGACCTGAGGCGCTGAAGCGAGAAGCCGGCGCCTGAGCCTGAGCCTGACGCTGAGCCTGAGCCTGAGCCAGAAGCTGAGCCCTGAGACTGAGCCTGAGCCCTGAGCTCTGCGCCACACGAAGCCTGAGCCCTGCAGCCCTGAGCCTGAGCCTGAGATGCATGTGGAAACGAAATCTTCGCTAAACCTCCATTCTACCAGCCTCCCGCTGAGTGAGTTGACTGTCGCCAGTTGCACCATACCGCCCTCACCGGGACCCGTCCTCAGCCTCCCGGGAAATCCCTGTCTCTGGGGAATTGACGGTCTCTTGGTATATAGAGAAGACATTTTTTTTGTTTGAGAATCGCCACCTGACGGTGCCTGTGTTCTAATGCCTTTGAAAACCTTCTGAGTTATTAAAGAGACATTACCTACCTTAGCGTTTGAGTCCTCTCTCCTTCTGCACTGTGACAATTTGACTGGATAGTTCTAATTATTTTTTTCAATCAGTAGAATTCAGTTTAATCAGACATTAACTATTCTAAAATGATTTCACATAAGCGCTTTGTCAGTAACTGTCTTGCCAATGTACCGTACGTTTGCTTAGGTGTAACATTATGACTATAATGCTCCATATTTTCTTGTTAGGTCTGAATTCCTCATTATTTAATCATCAGTAAAGTGCATTGTGTTCTGAAGGTCTTTATTTAAATTTAAAGTAGTCAACATTTGAAGGTGGGATCAAAAAAGTTCAAAAGTGTCCCCCCCCCCAAAGAAAAGAATGGGTATTGTTCAAAATTCATGTTGATAACTGTGATGAAAGGTTTTTTTTTTTTTTTAGGGCCTTTTTTTTTTTTTTTTTTTTTCCCCCCTTGTTGACTACTAGTATGTCTGCATATGTTTTTAAAACACGTAAGAAAGTAAAAAAATCATATTTAATTTTTTGTGGTCAGTTAAGTGACAGCGACCCTTAAAGCGCGCAACTCCTTAAGTCCCCAGGTGTATGGATGTTCTGTAACGTTGATTGATTTTAACCAAACACATGAAAGGCAGCTCTGTTGTGTAACTGGACTCTCGTGCACAGTAATAAACGGCTGGGCTTCAGTTTTCAGACTTTTTATTTCCAAGTACACCATGTTTTGCTGGTGTTTTTGTGATTTAGAGAATTGGGGCCTTGTAAGGACGGCAAAAAATGTGCCAGTGCCATCGTCAATTACGCCCAATCCACTCCAGTCCTTTCCCCTGTTATGCGGATCCAGTTGCAACCAGATAAGGGACAGTCCAGAAGCCACACAAGACAGTGTGACTGATTCTCCGGGTTTCTTTACCTCAGAGCCAGGGAGGTCAGTGACTGACCATGTGCATCTGGAACAGAGACAGAATGTACTTGTAATACAACTTTGGGTGAAATGTTCACATTCAAAACCTTTTAATAATATATTTTTAATGGTAAAGAGATTTCAACTTACATGAAACGAGTACAAGCAGAGTAAAATAACTCAGATTCATCTTCAGAGCAATAAAGTTCCATGCAAAATTGATGCTTCTGGTGTTTGATGAAGCTTTTAAAAATCGAAGTGTTCATTAGAGAGAACTGACTGTACTTGTATATTTCAGACTTGATTTGAATAAGGGAGGGTCTTTAAAAACTTAATCTGCTGTGCTGCCCTCAGGGTCCCATTGTTAATTACAATTCACCATATCCCTGACCACTTTATGCTATCATAAGTGTGCTTTTCAATGAATCTCTCTGAGTAATGGTGGCACCTCTCCAGATGTAATTAAATAAATTCCAGTGTTTTTCAGTATGGGTTGTCAAGTCCAACCTGTTGCATAGCTATTGTCTGTAAGAGAGTATCCAGACACCTTACGAGAGAGAATCAGCGATGCCCCAGGCCTCACAACTTCAGAGCTTGGCTGAGTGAGTTCAATTCAATCTAAAAAGAGATTGTGTCATTTATAATATTTTTGCAATGAGTGCCTTTACTTATTCACAGGATAATGTTTCCATATCAAAGTACAAAAATGTAGAGAACATGATTACTGAAAGTTTGAGCTGAAATTAAAACACCGTGTGAAACGCAGAGATAATAAAGTCTATTATGCTAGCGTAAGAGCGAGGTGGAATTGAATTTGCATGGCTGAGTATGGTATAAAGTCAAAAAGAAGCATAAAAAAAATAAAGATGATGCCACACAAAATGATTTAGTCACTATCTAGTTTGACCTATGACCAGACTGTGGTCAGTGCTATATATATAGTTTATTTTCAAAAATATTCCAGTTTTCACACTTTTTTCAGTTTGAGCTTTATGTCTTTGTTTTGGAAAGGCTTGAACTTTTTGTCTTTTGTATCTGTTTTTAAATCATATCATTGTGAAGGCGTATAAAACTGCCATCAGGCCAAATGACTTAACTGAACAGTT
>NW_024879195.1:847727-867849 GCF_018340385.1 Cyprinus carpio
TGGTTTTGATTACTTCTATTGTCCTCATTTGTAAGTCGCTTTGGATAAAAGCATCTGCTAAATTACTAAATGTAAATGTAATATTCCCGCGTCCCTTGGATTGATTTTTTATTTGTTTCTTTGTTTTCTATGAAGCAATAACACTGGCCTGGAAACTTAGCCATCATCCCAGACTTTCAGTCTTAACCTATGAAAATCATCATATCATATGAAAATCATTTAAACAGCAATCATCTAAACAATGAGTGAAATTAAAATCAACCATTTTTTATGTTTTAAGAATTTCCAACATTTGTGTTGTGTATAATTTATATTTAAGCTGTAAGAAATTTTGTCAAATTATTCAAATAGTTTAAAAAATATTATTTCAACAATATAGCTTAACTAAAATTCTGGCTGTGAAATTAGCCAAAGCAAGACAATGGAGTTGGCTATTTTATTCAAAAACACAAACAATACATAATTTGAGATAACTTTCAGGAATAATTCGAAAAAAAAAGACAAAATGACATATCAGTGATGTTTACATGTACTGCTAATATAACAAAAAAAAAAGTATTACAACTTTTTTTTGTTTTATTCATATTTAAAAGGCGAAAAGCTGATATTTACCATATAATTTTTGCAAAGTAATGCCAATTGAAAAGTCAAAACAGCAACAACAAATAAGCAAAGGAATCTAGAAAGCATAAACACAAAATATTGCTCATGTAAGCTTGACTTTGACCAAAGTCACTGTGCACCCATAGAGAAGAGCAAGCAGGAAGAGGACGAGGAATGCACAGGCCATGTTCCAGGCCTCTTCAACTGTATCCTGTACAATAGCTTCAGGTTTGTTCCTCATTCAAAAATATAGCCTCTTCAAATAATGCTGTAAAAAACATAAGAATAAGTTAACATTTAAACTTCATTATTTCCTTGATAAAATTGTTTTACTTGGAAATCTAGGGTACCTGTTTTCAAGTGGAGATGTTAGTAGACAGGGATACCAGCAACATGAGTGACTCACATGTGTACACACCTCACCAGGCACCCAGTCTGGAAGGTTGGAGATCCAGGTGGTCTCGGATGCTAAATTTTCCATCAGGGCCTTTTTAAGGGGTGTGAGTGACCTTGTGGGCAGACACCTCAGTCTTACTCTAGCCCCCAGGTGATGTGATGGAAGGTGGGCTGTGAAACCAAATAACAGGCAATACTCAGCTCAGGCGAAATACACTTGTACCAGGCAGCAGAACTTCTACGAAGGATGGGAGGGAGATAATCAAAGAGGCTAAAACAAAAAAACAAAAAAAAAAAGTGCTAAAAGGGTTAAAAGTTTCTATAATTGATATCATCTGTGTATATACTGTATAGTATATATACTTTTTTTTATGGTACTTTTATTTATCTTAGCTTAAATTTGAAACCTTTCTTCCACAATAATAGTTCAAAGTTTTTCGAAACCAACATGAAATCATTAATTCCTCACGGCAAATTAAATTGAATCAATCCTATTTAAAATATCAGGGTCAGTTTCATCCAGATGGCCCCCACCGCATAAAGTTCCCTCTACAGTGGCGTGTGGATTGATTTTGGCGATGGATGACTTCATGAGCAAACAACACAATTTAGAATGTGCCATCCATTTCCAACTCTGCTGCAGGCAGCATTAGGGCACCATGCATTTGCAAAACGCTTCTGAAGTATGAGCAGCCACAGGACTGAAAGAGGAACTGAGACTGATCTATAGTTGCGTCCCAGTTTAGCTGCCACTGAACGGATATATCAGATGGGAAGAAAGAAACCAGTGACCAAGCAAAGAAGGCTGGGGATTGTTGAAGTGCCAGACGAGATCATCTTCTGAGGGTCTGAGGCGGGATTCTCCCCGGTGGGCTGTTTGGGGTCGGGGGGCAGACACGGCAACAAGTAGTTATCAAAAATAGTTTCTGAAACGTGGCAGCGCTTGAGAACTGTAAGTGCTCACCCGGGTTTCTAGATTCTATTCTCTGCGCTGTGCATTAATTTGCGCACGAGATGCTTTAACTGCACAGGCAAAGGATAGCATATGCATTCCAGTCTCTAACTGAAAACCTTCAAACTGCTTTCTTTGGCTTTGGACGTCCCATTGTTATGATCTCAGGCTCTTGTTCATGGGCCATGTGGATTGGGAAACTATGGCCATTCTATTTCCACTGAATGGAGAACAAACTTGACTACTCTGACCAACAACCAAACATGTCAAACTCAAGAGGTCTCAGTATCTCACCTACTGCGGGATTGGACCCATAGGTAGACCTCTGCCCGCCTGAGTGCGAGTGGCGCAATCACTGGTGCGACAGTGAACCACAGTATTGTGTTGAGAGATTACATTGCGACTCTAAAGAGTAAGGAAAAGTAATCAAACATTCTTGGCATATAACCTATAATAGTATCGATATCCTGGCAATGTTCATGTGCAATGTGGATTATAGAGATAGGGGTTCCTGTTGCCATCTGCATGTTCCTGTGCACAATATGGTGCGTTTGTCTCGCGTTGTGTTCATGTGGTCCGTTTTTAAAATTATTGACGGTGTAAGTGTCCCTTGATTCCACTCTTGCTGTGGAACCAGTATATCATGTTATGCTTCATACGTCCATCTTCATCACTCGTGGGGTCTAAGTCATACCAGGTTTCTCCTATAGCATTTCTAGAAACGCCACTTAGGATTTTTCGGATGAATCCTGTCGCAGAACACAGCACTTCTGTGGGTCTGAACTAGATCGACCCACACTGGGAACAACAGCAAGCTCTATGGTAGGATCTCCTGAGGAGATAAAATCAAATGTTCAGTGAAGAAAAAATAATGCATCATTAATAAAATACATTACATCAATTACTGTCCCCATTATGTTTTAAGGTTGTATTGATGAAAATGTCTATTCCTCACCAAAATGTCGGTAGAATTGGATGTCCAGGGATTTAAAGGGTCTATGAACTCTTTACAGGTAAAGGCGTTTCCATTCATCTGCTGAGTTTAGGTATTGTCAAATGTTTGGTCAAGGACCAAATGTTTTCGGATGGGGTCTTAACCACACAGCTTAATGCTGTGGATGTCTGCTGCATTGGCCTGGGAAGTTGATGCAGACCCCACCAGAGATGGGAGACCACTCATAACACACTCCAGCACAGTACTGGCTGTCTGCACTGATTTCACGAAACGCCCTGATCACCACTCACAGGGATCTGTCTTTATATCATCTGAGGAGCAAAAATACACTTTAACACATGACATCTGGGTTTTGTGGTTTCAAATTAAGCTACCATATTGGATTTGACAAAATTCAGATCAGTTGAAAAGAAATCACTTACCAGTTTGAATTTCAACCTTCTCTTCTGGTAAACATGGATGCTTTAGCAGTACAAAACAACGGTCTTAAGAGTCAACCAATCATTTCTGACAAAGTCAAGTTGCTCACAATATTATTGGACTGGTCTTTGGATTCTTTGGTGCCACTTTGCTTTTAACCCCTGTCCTGTTAACCATGACACTTTAGGGGTGTTGTCTGCGCTCTCCAACAACACAGGAAATTTTGACCGTATTGTCCTTTATAATGTCTCCCTGAGATGAGATTTCTTTATTTGACTGAAGCTAGTTTGAACAAAGATTGTGCTGTACAGGGAAAAATTAATAAAGTTAACCTTGTGCATTCAGCTAAAAATCACTATGATGATGCTTTATACCGTCAAGCAAAAAAATGTTAGTAAAAAATTGTAAAAGTATATTGAAAACAAAACATCTTTGGCTGCAGAACTACACCAAAATACTTTCGTCACAAACCAGGATCTCATGTCTGAAAAATCATCCGGAATTCATTTTCAATTATTACTTCATCTCTGACAAGCAGAACAACCAATTCCTTGTCGTGATCTGGTACAAGCTTTTACCTGTGCAAATACTGGTGCGTTTCTCAGCAGTTTTCCCATCGTGGTCCGTTATTTATCTGATGACAGGTGTAAGTGATCCCTTCATTCCACTCTTTGCTGTGGCACCAGTATCTCACTGTATGCTTTCTACATACGCCCATCTTCCATCACTGTGGGGTCTAAATCACTACCAGTTTTCTCTCTGCAGATCTCTTGAAAGCTTCACTTGATTTTCGGGTCGAATCCTGGTCGCGAGAACAATCAAGCAGCTTCTGTGGGTCTGAACTAGATCAACTCCACACTGGGAACAACAACAGCAAGCTCTATGGTAGGATCGCCTGAGGAGAAATGTGTCAAATGTTCAGTGAAAAAAAAAATACAAAACATCATTTATAAAATACATTAAATAAATTACTGTCCCCAGTAAAGCATAATGTTGTATTGATGAAATGCTCTATTCCTCACCAAAAAAATGTTTCCTGTGTAGAATTGGATGTCCAGGGATTTAAAGGGTCTATGAACTTTTACAGGTAAAGGTGTTTCGCAACATTCATCTGCTGGAGCTTTAGGTATTGTCAAATGTTTGGTCAAGGACCAAATATGCTTTCGGATGGGGCCCAATCCACACAGCTTAATGCTGTGGATAGTTCACATTACCCAGCCTGAAGCTGATGCAGACTCACCAGATGTGGGAGACCACTTTACAACATACACTCCAGCACACAGCAGCACTGGCTGTCTGCACTGATTTCACCTAAACGCCTCCTGGATCACCTCACTTACAGGATCTTGGCCCTTATATCATCTGAGGAGCAAAAAATACACTTTAACACATGACATCTGGCTTTTAGGAGCTAAATTAAGCATCAAGTGTATTGGACAAATTCAGATCAGTTGAAAAGAACTGTCTCTACCAGTTTGAATTTTTCAACCTTCTCTCTCTTCTGGTAAACATGGATGCTTAGGCAGTACAAACAATCTGGTCTTAAGAGTCAACCAATCATTTCCTGACAAAGCCAAGTTGCTCACAATATTATTGACTGGTCTTTGGATTCTTTGGTGCCACTTTGCTTAACCCGCCTGTTAACCATGACACTTTAGTGCGTTGTCTGGTGCTTCAACAACACAGGAAATTTTGACCGTATTGTCCTTTTTATAATGTCTCTGAGATGAGATTTCTTTATTTGGACTGAAGGTTTGAACAAAGATTGTGCTGTACAGGGAAATTAATAAAAGTTAACCTTGCATTCAGCTAAAAATCACATGATGATGCTTATACCGTCAAGCAAAAAATGTTAGTAAAACAATTTTAAAAAGTATATTGAAAACAAAACATCTTTTGCTGCAGAACTACACCAAAATACTTTCGTCACAAACCAGATCTCATGTCTGAAAAATCATCCGGAATTCATTTTCAATTATTACTTCATCTCTGACAGCAGAACAACTGGGTTCCTGTCGCATCTGGCATGTTTACCTGTGCAAATACTGGTGCGTTTCTCAGCAGTTTTTCCATCGTGGTCCGTTATTTATCTGACAGGTGTAAGTGATCCCCTTGATTCCACTCTTGCTGTGGCACCAGTATCTCACTGTATGCTTTCATACGTCCATCTTCCATCACTGTGGGTCTAAATCTCTACCAGTTTTCTCCGCCGTAGATTCTGGAAAGCCACTTGATTTTCGGGGTCGAATCCTGTCGCAGAACACCGCAGCTTCTGTGGGTCTGAACTAGATCGACCCCACACTGGGAACAACAGCAAGCTCTATGGTAGGATCGCCTGAGGAGAAATGTGTCAAATGTTCAGTGAAAAAAAACATAAAACATCATTTATAAAATACATTAAATAAATTACTGTCCCCAGTAAAGTTAATGTTGTATTGATGAAATGTTCATTCCTCACCAAAAATGTTTCCAGTAGAATTGGATGTCCAGGATTTAAAGGGTCTATGAACTTTACAGGTAAAGGTGTTTCCATTCATCTGCTGAGCTTTAGGTATTGTCAAATGTTTGGTCAAGGACCAAATGTTTTCGGATGGGGCCCAATCCACACAGCTTAATGCTGTGATGCTCTGCTGTATTGGCCTGGGAAGTTGATGCAGACCTCACCAGATGGGAGACCACTTACAACACACACCTCCAGCACAGCACTGGCTGTCTGCACTGATTTTCACGAAACGCCTCCTGATCACCACTACAGGATCTGTCTTTATATCATCTGAGGAGCAAAAATACACTTTAACACATGACATCTGGGTTTTAGGAGCTAAATTGCCATCAAGTGTATTGACAAATTCAGATCAGTTGAAAAGAAATCACTTACCAGTTTGAATCTCAACCTTCTCTTCCAGGTAAACATGGATGTTTAGCAGTACAAACAATGGTCTTAAGAGTCAACTAATCATTTTCGGACAAAGTCAAGTTGCTCACAATGTTATTGGACTGGTCTTTGGATTCTTTGGTGGCTCTTTTTGCTTAACCCGGCCTGTTAACCATGACACTTTTTAGTGTTGTCTGGTGCTTCAACAACACAGAAATTGTGACCTTCTTTGTCCTTTATAATGTCTCTGAGATGAAATTTCTTTATTTGGACTGAAGGTTTGAACAAAGGCTTGGCTGTACAGGTGAAATAAATAAAGTTAGTTTTTACATTCAGCCAATAATCACATGTAATTAATAATAAATATGTGCTAATAAAATAATTATACTTTCAAACATTTCAATGAGCCAGATATTAGGTTTTGAAAGTTGTTCATTATTTTCTTCATTATGCTCAACTTACCCGTGCACATGTCATATTCTGTCATGAACACTTCAGAGTTGTGGGTGGCTTTACAGGTGTACTTTTTTGTATTCATATGTGGCCCTGATAGATAGCTGACTTATGTAAGTGTACTTTGTCTCGCCTTTATCAGCGTTCTGAAACTTTTTAGCAATTTGACCTCTGACAGACTTTTCACCATCAAGCCATTGTACAGAAAGTTTGTCTGGGAAATAATCATTCAACTGGCACTCCAACACAATCCTGTCACCGTCCTCTCTACTCAGCAGAGTAATATTAGGCTTATAGACACGTATTGCTATTAAAATAGAGACAAAAATCAATTAACTTAGGCAGTGTGGTATAAACAAAGGCACAAATTTTATAAAAATGCTTATTCAATGAATTCAAAAAGATTTGCAAATTAATGCTGTTGATGTTTCAGTGTGGTGATTATTTACATCAAGGGAGTTTTTAAATGTTGCAGATACTGAAAACGTAAGATGGACAGAAGAGGAAGTCAGAATCATGCTTCAGTGAACATAGCAAATAGCAGATGGAAACGTTAAGTAACAGTCAAGCTAAAATAGCCACCGAAAGCAGAACTGAAAACCACCTGCATCTCTCTGAGACATGGTTAAGCACATCTGCACAGGGAAAGACACCTTGCCATTTACATAAAACAACTTGCTTTGTTATGCAATTTATGTTTTTAATATACTTTGAAGCATGAAATATTTACACTCACAAAATATCCACAACTAGAAAATGTTGTGCTTCAGTCTCACAAAGAACAAAGCCTTGCAGATTTAGAGAAATTTAAGCTTTGAATTTAAAGAAAATTATGTGTAAGTTATTACATTCAGAAAATAGGGAAACATTTCAAACAGGCTTTTAAATACTTCTTTGTATTAATAAATGTTACTTCTTATGTAGTTTAAATAAACATGTTCAGAGCAGCATTAGAGTTGATCATGCAAATCAGTTTCTCCTTGAGATGAAATTTTGTAAACTTGAGAAGAAAAAAAAAAAAAATACAAGAGCAATCAATTGGTTTCTTTCTTTTATTAAAGGAAAAACAAACTTAAAAACAAACATCACAATCACATATTTACAATAATGAAAAAAGAAAAGCGCTGTTTTTCTGAAAGATCTTGCATGTCCTTAAAGGAATCATTTCACCTGAAAGCATAAGTTGACACCAGTTAGAGCCAGAAAAAATTATTCTGTGTAACATGCAAATGTTAAATGTATGTCAAAGTTAAATATATGTTAAAAAGCAAGGACAACTTTTTTTGCATCATCTCTCCCCAAATGACTAAATCATTAGCACAAAATTAAAATGCTCCTATAGTCTCAGATTTATCCTAAACTAAAAATCAACTATAAAAAAAATAAATAAAATAAAAAATGTATACCTTAACAAAAGTAGCCCCTATGCTGTAGAACAAGGTGATGAGGAACAGGAAAACAAAGGTTATGGCAGTGTTTGCAATGCCACTATCATCTGTATCACTACTTCTGCATAGGGGATGCTCTAGCCACACAATCACTGCTGCAGGAACAGACAAGAACACATTTGAATGACTAACAGGACAACAACGCCACTGTCCAGCACAAACATGTTCTCTTACAATTATAATGTTTTAACTACTTCACCTGCCGATCCTCATATATAAATTAGACAAGTCCGCTGAGGGCAGGGATATCCAGTAAAAGGAAACCAATTAGAATATTGTGGCAGAGAAAGAACCATGATTGAATTATGCTGTTTTTGAAATTTGAGGATTTTCATCTGCCATGTTTCTATCTCTTGTTAATTATGTAGCACATTTACTACATAACTAAAAACACAACAGAAATATAAGCAAAGAAAGGTGACCCTGACAACCTCATATAAGTCAGCTTAATGTGTCTTGGCATGCTGTAGACGAACTGATGTGTCTATGAATTATCTGTCTCTAATAACTGAAATGGAGAGCATAATGTGTTTAGGTGATTATAATATTAAACAGTACAAATGACATACAATATGCACACACACACACACACACACACACACACACTGATATTATTAAGCATTTTATGTGCCAGTTGATGGTATAGCTTTAATGACATTTAGTCTTTTTTTAACTGCAGTTATATTTTTTTTATATTTAATAAAAGTATTTTTATTTATTGGTATTTCTTAATTACTTTTAAAAATTGCTTTCATTATTATATTTTCAGTTTTTTGATATTTTAACTTAAGTTTCATGTTTTCATTTGAATACATTTTGTGTCATTCAATAAATATATATCCAGTTTTTATTTCCAATTTATGTGATGTTATTTTTATGATGTTTGAGATCTTTAATGCTCACATATGCTGTGACAGAGAAATATGATAAACAGGTATAATAACAGAAACTAAATGCACAGGAATTATGCTTTGTTTCTTTTTTATTAGTCTTTTCCTAAATGTAACGTGCAAGAAAGTATCTCAAAGAAGCAAGAAGCCACAAACATTAAAGACCAACACAATTACAAATATGGACATGTAACTCAAAAACAAAAAAGAAAAAACACTTAACAGGCATAACAGGGAAGACATCACATACACAATGCTCTAGGGCTTGCAAAATGCAGGGGTATTCATACTTAAATTAATTACTCCTGCCTTTTCAATATTATCAGTAATAGATCTTGTCAGTACGCGCATTTTTTCATCAATGGCTTGTGGATACACGACACAACTGGAACACTGTACCATTCGTCCACTTGGAATCATTAACTGTTAGCTGACTGTAGACTGAGAAGGTTTGATCTTTCTGAATTGGCAGGCTAGTGCTGTATTTAGAAGTCACAGGTTCATCATCAGCAAGCCAAGACACAAACACCTCTTTGGGGTAGAAGTCCTTCACATAACATGTCAGGGTCATCGGTTCACCCTTTTTGTGCTCTGGGGGGTGCTAATACGAAAACAGTGGGTTTCTTGGGTTTTTTTGCACCTAGTAATACAAGATCACAGTTAAGACCAGAATGAGTCATGAGTCGTTTCTTTATTATTGCTTTTTTGTCAAACTCTATATTAACGTCAATTGCAAATGAAATATAAATCAAAAAGAACTGTGTGAAAGCATGAACTGCATGATGTTTTACAAAAAAGAAAAACCCATACCCATTTTCTCTGACGAACTTAGTCGACTTTGGGCTCTGCTAGCTCGTTGTGCTCAACGGTGCATGTAAATTCAGTGCCGTTGCTCCATTCTTCATAGCCAATCGGGGCATCAAGTTCCACATGTTTTTCGTTGCCCTTATATCTTTCTCAGCGATGTTGTTATTATTAGCTGTTATTGTTATTTTGCCGAATCCTTGGATTTTCTGATAAAGCTTGCACTTCAGCACTCTTAAGTTCTATTTTCAGCATGGTTTCAAGGGAGGGAGGCAATCTATATCAACAGCAATATCGCTGCAATCTTGAATAGGAACTGCAGAAAATCCAGACAGATTTGAGGAGAAATATGAATAATTCTATATATAAAGAATAATTATATATATATATATATATGAATAACATATGAATAAAGAAACAGAAAAAAGAAACATTTCTATTTTTTTAAAAACATTCACAGTTCTCAATGGAAAACATACCTGCATATTCGGCCTCTCTTTCTTCATTTCCCGCCTTGTGCACGAACTCACACTTAACTTTGCTGGTTTGCTTCTTCCAGGCTTCGGCACTGATTTGCAAAATGCTTGTTGCACTATATTCGGTTACTGAGCCTTTCTTCTCACTTTTGTCATAATTTTCTATCGTTTTTTCTTCAGCTCGTTACCATCCAGAAACCACTTTCTGAAACGTGTGTGATTTAGGCGAAAACCGTTGGGCTAAACACATGAAGGTTGCTGTTTCGTTCTCTAAATCCATTTTTGTAGGTGCTATATACACAGCTGCACGCACATCTGGCGGTGGGGCTGGCAACATACAGGAGAAAGCAGAGGGGGACATGAAAAGCAAAAAGAAAATAGTGCAACATGCCTTTTATGCAAGCAAATAAGATGCTCTTGTAGTTGAGTTTGAACGTCAATGTTAAATGTTGTATAGCGTATTTATATTTAAATTTTCTTCTTCTTCTTCTTCATCATCTCCATCTTTTATTTTGGTTGAAACAGCGGGTAAAAATCTCATATGTCATTGTATTCCCTGAAGTATTTCTAAAAGCCTATGGGTATTTCATTGATTAAAGAAATTGTGTAGCCTATAATGTGCTTTTCGTTTTTTGTTATAGCATTTTTAGAGCCTTGCTTTTCTCAGCTGGTGTAAACATTGACTGACATCAGACTTTGATAAGTGCTTGACATCCACAGTTATAACAGCAGAATAACTGGTTAAATAAACCAAAGAGTGCGCTAAAATTTCCAATCAAACATGAGCCTCCACAAAGAAACAACAACATTATCTTAATCCAACAGCAAAATACTATAGAGAGACACATGAAGTAGCTAATGTAAAATGTTAGACATTTTAAAAATGTAACTTACGTGGTGGAAGAAGAGGAACTTTACTATTCTTTTTTGCCTTTAGAATTTGAAGCTTCGCAGTTGTATGGTTTTTTGAGGATCCAACTCGCTTTTTTCTCACGCGCATATGGCTGACTTTGGTATATTCTCCACCACTGCCGAATGCTGGATACTGCACGAAATCACTCAACTCCTTCGCATTATAATCCGTCCATTTAAAAAGTCAGCGGAGTCCGCAGGTGAGAAACCTCTTGCCATGCAGCCGATGGTGACGTACCCAGTAGAATCAGGAGTACACTGGGACATGGCGAAGATTGACGTTGGTGGAGATGATTCAGCTGTAGAGACATTACATCTTGACCAAACAGAATCAAGCATTTCTACGAGCGGCATAATAAAAAACACAAAATCTTGCGAATTAGGTGAAATATTTTTTTTTCTTCTGATGCTGTAATAAATAAAGTGTTAGCCTATATATCTATAGCCTACTTTATTACATGAAATTTTGACTGCATGGATTACTTTTCAGTTAGTTTCAAATTAGTCAGTTCACATAACCTGTTAATTGTATAAGTTAAAACAAACAAATATAACTCTTTAGTATATGGAACCAACTCTCACTATTAATTGTTTATTATCATGTCTATTATTAACACACTGGCTGTTTATTAGTAGCCTACTTATAAACCACATATTCTGTATGACGATATTCTACATCCCTTAACCCGACCCAACACCTAAACTTAACAATTACCTTACTAACTTTAAATAAGCAGAAAATCAGGAGTATAATTAAGGCTAATAAATGGTTTGTTAATAGCGATAATTGAATTTTTAAAAAATAAAGTGTGAACCAAACGAACAAATAGGCTAAACAATCCTTTCGAGAATTTATATAGCATTATTGTAACATTGATGTATAGCATTATTGTAACATTGATATATAGCATTATTGTTACATTGATATATAGCATTATTGTCACATTGATATATAGCATTATTGTAACACTGATATATAGCATTATTGTAACATTGATATATAGCATTATTGTAACATTCATATATAGCATTATTGTAACATTCATATATAGCATTATTGTAACACTGAACT
This sequence comes from Cyprinus carpio, assembly GCF_018340385.1. Classification (NCBI taxonomy): domain Eukaryota; kingdom Metazoa; phylum Chordata; class Actinopteri; order Cypriniformes; family Cyprinidae; genus Cyprinus; species Cyprinus carpio. The sequence continues at coordinate 859,984 of NW_024879195.1, forward strand.
TTGGAATAATTCGAAAAGGATAATTAGCCTATAACCCAATCTGTAATTATTAAATAGCGGTTGGGTATCGACCTACGCCGGTGTTTTACTTATTTATTTAGAGAACATAATTTTCCAGACATCTTTATGATGTTATTTGTACTTGATGAGCATTGTAAAAAAAAAAAAAAAAAAAAAAAAATTGTAAAAAAAAAAAAAAAAAAAAAAAAACAGGCACGCGACACGTTGCAGTTTAGTTATTTAGTCATATTTAGCTGATATTAATTATTCTAATATTTGCCCAGACTGGCAACACTTGCGAGAAGAATGAACAGTTAAAGCAGCCGTTTAACAATAACTACTGATATAATAATAAAACTGTAAATGATAATACATACATGTGACATTTTGTCTTATTTTACGATACAACTGTCCTTGCAATTAATAATAAAATCTTACTGTTTGTAACGGTGACTTTGGTGCCGCGTCCCCAGTAGTCGAAAGCCCAGTTACACGATATTCTTTTAATGTTACAGCGCAGTATAAAAATGCAACTCAAAAATGCCCAGGATCTGTTAAATGACCTGTAGCCGATTCGTTGTTTTATCTGAATTCGTGTAGGCTACACATCAAATTGTGGTGTAAAAAATAATTATTCAGAATTAATGTGAATCTTTGGCGCTTTCTAGCAAAACTCTAAAGGCATGTCCTGACTTTAATTGTGCGGAATCGTAGAGTAAATAGCCATTTAAACATTGCTTAAATATAAAAACAACTTTTTGACAAATTAGCCTACCTGTGACAATTTTTTCGTACTTAGATCAGATTTTGTTTAGAAGGTTTTTCTTACCTGACGAGACAGTGACCATGGTTCCTTTCCCCAGTAGTCAAAAAGTATCATTGTCATTACACTGACAGTTTTAGCTATGGATGTTGTACAAAAATATCTATTATGTACGCTCTTATGACAAGTCAGCTTTGGCTTTATTTTCTCCTCCTAAGCCACAAATTTAACTTTTTATCCTTTTTAATTCAGTCTAACTTTCATTCTTGTAAAACGGACAAGCGGTCTGTACATTTAGTTTTCCTTCCTTTTAAGCTTTAATATCTATTTAAAACACGTGTCAATGTTTATGAAAGATTTAAATGTTTCTTCTTACTAGATGTCACTGTGACCGACGTGCCTTTCCCCCAGTAGTCAAAGTAAGCGTAGTCACAGTGATACTTTCATTTCTTCAGCGCACAAAAAACTCTAACGATTTTTTTTATACATATATCAGCAAATTCAGCTACAATCCTTTGTACAATCCAATGCAACATTGTTTCATTATTTTTTCTCTCTCTCTCTTTAACTAGGCTATAGTAGACTAAAAAGTCTGCTACTAAACATGCATTTTTAAATATATTTATTTATTGTAGTTTGGCTCTAACTAAACAAAAAATCGATCGTCTTACCTGATGTTACAGTCACCATTGTTCCCTTTCCCCAGTAGTCAAAGGCTTCGTCACAACGAGAAGATTTTATTGATAAGAGTCATACCCATAACCCTATTAGTATATTTACACTGTCTTGCCACAGGCTTCTCCCTGCTTATCAAAGCGACTAGTTTTGAGATATTTTAGTGCTACACTTTCTTTAATCTGAGAGTTTTACTCGATATTGTTTATGATTACCGACGTCCCCTTTCCACTCATTATAGAACACAAAAAATTTAAATATGACTGCATGTTATTTTTTGTGTCAAGACCACTCACCTGATCTTCAAAACTGAACAAAAGTTGAATAACAGAAAGTATCGATAACATCTTACCTGAGGAAACGGTGACTTTGGTTCTTTTCCCCAGTAGTCGAAGTAGTAGATTATTGTGACTGGTGCCTTTGAGTTGGCAACCAAAAACCCACAAGAAGAAGCAATGTCTATGTGGATCAAACCTCAAAATAGCCAACATTTGTTATTTTACCTAAAACATCTCTTCAGCATGCCTTTCTGTAGCTGCCCTTCAAAATATGAAGACACTGATATTAAAAAGTGAAGCCATTTTAGGCTATAATAAACTTAATCAAACGCTTCCTGTATCTGCCCCTAACGTTGATACAACGTTTAATGCTAAACGGTTGAAAAAGGTTAACAAAAACACTTGTAAATCAACATTAATGTTTTTAAATAAGATCTGTATGGTGAATCAACAGCATACAAAATAAATTTCTGCCTTTTAAATTATTAATATTAAATTATTTAAGATCATTACTATTATTTTAATAGCATTTTACAATATTTTGATCATGAAACCCATTCTAAAAATCTAAAGTATGTTAAATATTATCATCATTGGGGCAAGGGGCCTTCATATGATGCTGCTAAAAACACATTATTTTGTGTATTTGGTGTAATGCAATTTGTTTATGCGGTTTAGGTTTAAAAAGAAGCACATTAATTTCCCATATAATGTACATTATAGTTTTCTGCCTCTATGCCCAACCTTCTGAAACGCTACGATTTTTTACAAAAGCTCTATGCGCTCTGAAAAGCGAGGTGTGCTCTGATTGACCAACTATTCAGACGTTGCAAAAACCTCAATAAAATAACTAAATCATATGACCAAAAACATATGCCCCACAAGGCATAGTTCAGCCCCCACAAAACCCCGAAAAAACGTTTCAAAACACTTAAAAAGAACGAGCTTGGTAGCGCATTGAACACATAGACAGTAAAAGAAATGGACACAGCGAACCCCATTGGAACTCAGGTGGGGCAAGTGAAGCCCGCTTTTAGCGATTTTAGAACTTCCGCTTCTGACGCGCAGACTCAAACTAAGCTTGATGACGTCAGCAACCTGTCTGACAGATGTAAATCTTCTAGTAGTAGTTGTAGCGTGCAAACTGCCATCGCTAATCTTGCAGAGACGGCGCAGCTTGAGCGGGGAGTTCTTTGGCGTGAGTGAGCAGGAGTAAGTATTCTGGTTAATTATTTTGTATAGTATTTTAAAAATAACACCAGTATGCTTATATCTCTTGATCGCCTCCCCCCGATTGCCCCGCGAGCTTCTCCTCCTGTCTGTACGGTAATTTCTCTACTGTGCGGCTGTAGAGAGTCGAGTGGTTATGTACTTGCGAATCAGTTAGCCTATTTTACAAAAAACTGTTTCTCTAATGGGCCATAATGTAACATAGAAGGTAATGGAGCCCTTTATACATTGTCGTGTATCTTTAGAAATAAATAATGGACCAAATGGAGTCTTTAAACAAATGCCTCAGATGTATAGTTATTACGCTGTCAAAGTGACCAGCAAAAAAAAAATGAATGGGAGTCACCGGGATCTAGCATAACGCGCGAAGTTCTGCTACAAGATGGCGTGCACGCCAGTCGCACTCTTCAACTTCCGGTCGGTAATTCCTTGCCCCCTGGTTGAACGCACCCTGTTGTGGATGACGCGAAGCGCTGCAACTATGGCAGCTGAGAAGGCCATTCTCTGTGTTCTTTTGAGAAGAATTTTCGAGCCTGATGATATTGATATAAATACTTGTTTAATACTGTAAAGTAAATTGATGTTATGTGTCACTGCCCTTGCCGTCCAGAATGAAAGTACACATCTTACCAAATTTGACTGAAAAAACACTTCTATTTTATCTCCTGGTAGCTAATCAATTCTAATTTAAATTATTTTATTTCTAGTTCTTTAATTTTTAAATACCTTGTATTAATTATCATTCTCATTTTTGTAAAGCACTTCATTACCACTGTGTATGAAATTTGCATATAAATAAACTTGCCTTGTAAATGAAGTTAAAAATATAAACAACTACATCATCATGGCGATATGCTATATTTTACTATAAAACTCTTACGGCAAAAAAGCAGTTGCAAATGATGTACAAACTAAAATATAGGGCTACTTCACCTTTGCACCCCCAAAAAAAAAAAAAAAAAAAACACGTGTAGCACTTTGTACCTGTACTACCAACTTATATGTAATATCTAATATTATTGGAGTGTGGATTACATTGGAAAGGTTTCCGTGACCTCTCGGGATCTTGGCAAAAAGTGTTGCGATTTATTTCCACAACATGATGCATGATGGGATACACTAAGCCTTGAATACCGCTCCGGAGTGTGGAGTGTGGATTTAGTGTGCGTTAAGGGCACTGGGCTTTGGCACTTTTAAGATCTTGGACAGTCTTGTGCACTTACTTACTGTCGCGCGCACGCGCTCTCAAGTGGCCAAGACCGAGACTGCATCCGAAAACTGAAAAATGCTGCCTTCGGAGGACGCATTCCAAGGTAGGAAGGCATCAAGGCACGTCCGAATTCAATGTTAGTTTCTGTTCCCGTCTCCAGAGATGCCTTCATCTGAAAAAGTGTTATGATTTCACAACATGATGCATGATGGGATACACTAAGCTCCGCCCATGGTTGAGATCCAACGGCACCTGGATCTTGGCCGCACTGTCGAGCACGCCCCAGACGATTCGCATCCCAAAACGAAAAACACCGATATTTAATCAATGCAACAAATGTCCAATCCACCGTTATCTCTCGTTCCGCCCCAGACATTCCAGATTTTAATGTCAGTCCTTATTTATCCTACAACCCATCCGTACGTTCCATCAGACGCCCCATCAACCACGTCAGCCATTCATTCGGTCGCCATCCGATCACCGTCAGCCCCATCCATGCATCCTGTCCGTTCGCCTGTCGTCAAACTATTCAACCAACTCATGACCACCCATCACCAACCATCTGACGCTGTTGACGGCGTATCGTCGAACCACTATTCAATATCCGCTAGTAAAATGAAACTTAACAAGTTATATAATAAATTATGATGTAAAAGACTATAAAGTGGAAGCTAGACGTTCCAAAATCAAAGCTATGTGATGTAGGATATAAGGTAATTTATAAATCACACACTATAAAATATGATAAAAGGAAGCTAAAGAAACAAGGTCATTACAGATAAAATATTTTAATAAGAAACAATTTATATTGATTTGTGACATATATCACTCTCTCTCTCTCAGCCTCTCACACACACATCACATACACACTCACACTACACACACACACTCTCTCCTCTCTCACTCACACTCTCTCTCACTCACACACACACACACACACACACTCTTCCTCTCTCTCTCTCTCTCACCTACCTACCTACCACACCTACACCCACCACACCTCAAAACCCCTGAAAGAGGACTGCTCTTTGCAGAGCTTCTTTCACGCTCCCTTTATGTAGTTCAAGAGAGGCAACATGGTGGAGTCCTCCACCTTACAAACACGACACAACCAATGACAACAAATCAGATTGATGTGGTTGTCAATGCTAAACTGGTCTCCTCAATACCGTGATCCCCAAGAAGGAAAACATCCTCTCGCAATCTCCTCCCTGCACAATGTGTAAGATCATTGACAGCTTAGAGCTTGTATTGCTGAAGCTTACGGATCACCCTCTCTGCAGCCTCTCAGCCTCAGCACCTTATAATAATAAATAAAATATATAATAATATAAAATTATTATAATAATAAAATAATACATATTTATATATAGCTTACACACACTCAAATACACTTTACAGAACAGAGAAAATAAGAACAAAGCAACTCTTGCATTATACAAAGATTAAAAAGATTTAAAAAATAAGATAACAATCACACTTTCACTGTGCCTTGTGATGGAACTCAGGCCTCCGCTTGTTTTCTTCAGGGCTAGGAAGGTGGTAGCTCTGTCAAATGATGCTGGTCTAGCATCTCTGACCAAGTTGGAGGGAGATACATAGCCCAGCTAACGCTAGCTAGCTACGCATTTCAGTACAGTACTATCAAAGATCCTTGTCTCCTTCACCCTCTGATTTAAGGACAAATACAAACCACAGTAATGATAGTAGTGTTAATTTACTTTGTGAAAAGTAATCCCCCGAGCCCTACTCTGGGCGATGGTCCTACCGATTTGAACAGGAAAATGCTGCACAGTGCTCTGGCATCTTAACTGTTGCTACGCGAATCCAAACTGAGTAATGCACTGCTCAAAAATGGCTAGCCGCAAATCTCAGCTTCCAGCGGCTAATAGGGCGCTCTACCTATAAGGACGCCCTTATGGTTGCTTCAAAAAAAATAAAGATGGCGCCTGAAAGTTGCGGTCGGTGGTCTGCGTGTAAATGTATGTTTTTGATCAACGCTTTCCACTTTTTTATAGTCATTTCTAGCCGCAGAAATTAATAATTAAATATCCACCAAGCTATCACCAAAAACTCTCTATATTTTTAATTGTAGATCATTTTTAACCATTACTCTGCCCCTGTAGCTCGTCCAAAATCAGTTTCATGAGGTGCCTTCAGTAAAACGCTTGCCTGCAAAGTCATCATTGCCTGATTTGGCAGCGCGAGGCAGCAAGTCATCTGCCTAAGTTTTCGGATGCAGCCCGTAGCGTGGGTATTTTACGCGCTATAGTCCAGCTTGCCTGCTCGTGGCACATCCCATCATCGCTTTTTAGCAGCGTTCAGTCAATGTACTGTTAGGAGTAACTGAATAACTCTGGAATATTGGTTTATTTCTGGCCTAGAGGGAGTGTGGCACGCTTATAAACCAATAACTTGCTATTTGTGGATTAGTGTGTACTGGAGGACGCACCATTCCCCAAACGATTCAGATAGATTTGGTGAACTGGTTCAACCGGTTCACTAAGAAGATCCGGTTACATATGTGGCAAGCAGAGGAATTGCTAAAGATCTAGTGTAATGACTACGCCACCTGGGAATTCTCAACCCAGGAAAACCAACCTAAAATAGGCTGCACAGATTTATTCCCCTAATAGGGACAAGAGATCGGATGAATATCTTTCAAAATAACATTTTTTTTATTTAAGGGCACAATTATAAAGTTCAAGAAAGACAATACGATGAAAAATGTTCAAAATAACACTACAGTGCTGAATAGCACACACCTCACAACATCAATGCAAAATAAATACACTTAATCAAAAAAAAATAACACTCAAAAATAAGGCAACAGGACTGAGTGTTACCAGCAGGGGGGGACTCAATGAGCACCACAACACACAGTAAGTAGCACAAGAAATACAAAAGAAAACCAAAACAATAACAAAATTAATATCACCTTCACACACTGGTGCCCATACACAGCACAAAAATAATCCACAAGTCAAGCCCCGCCCCTTTACTTCTTAAGACACACCTCAACCCCAATGAAATGAATCACATACATAAAATTAAATACACAGTTCACGGTAAAAACGCAAGTACAAAATTAAAAAACATTTGAAAGAAGAAAAAGAGAAACCAATACACCACTAACACACAACATTCTCCTACACACACACACTACACACGCACGCAGCCAACCCACGCACACACACACACCACCAACAACACAAAAAACAAAAAAAAACACACACACACTAACTGTAGGGCGGTGATATTCCTCCTGTCGACCTGCACACGTAATTAAAACACTAACAGTTTCTTGTTCGGCCGCAGCCAGAGTGGGATGAAATTGACGCAAATCCTTTCGTTTTAATATCTAGTTAAGACAGCAGTAAAACAAAGCAGCGCTCCGGGTGATCAACGGGCGAATGACAGGTAACCCCAGCAACGAATCCAGTCACAGTCCAAAGTGCGAAATCACTGCACACTATAAATAGAACAGAAGTACTTGATTTACCCACTGCCCTATAAGAAAGATTAAACAAACGCTATAAACCGCGTTCCTACCTGTGGAGTCTCACACAAGAACGTCAGCCATGGAACAGCACTCGATCTCCTACATGCCATACGAGGGACCAAACAGACAAATTTCCCGCATGCCACTCAGCATGCGGAACCGGAAAACAAGGAAGAAGCTCCGTGACGTGATTCATTACAAAACAGGT
>NW_024879195.1:868365-892308 GCF_018340385.1 Cyprinus carpio
GACAGTCTCTGAACATATGAGACATACCGGTTTTGAACTGCCTCGATGGGAAGAATGAACATGTAAGAATTCGTCCATTCTTTGATTAAAAGCTCTGTTTTCACTGTCCACTTTCCTTTTTTTAGAGCACGCCATGTGAAACGTTTTCTCACATTCGTCCTGTCTCGTCTCATCTCTCTCCCTGTGTGTGTGTGTGTAGTGTATCTCTCGCTGTCTGACTCGAGTAGTAACATATGACATGGGGATTTACAACGCATATTATTGGTCTGGTGAGTTTCCTGGCCGTTGAAACCAGTACCATATATGCTAGAAAGCTGCGCGCGGTTTAAATTGAAACGCTCCGACAAAAAGTCAATAATTCTAAATAATTTATGGGTTATTGGTCCGGGTCCGGATAGAACGGCGGCTGGATCCGGATCCGGACCGCGGTCCGCCTATTAGTGACCTCTGATCTATACTGTCACACATAGAAAGATTTGTTTGCGATCCGGACATCACTAGACGAGACAAAACAAATAAAACCCATTACAAACGAGGCATTTGTTGCATCCAGTGTGCAATCAATCAATTTGAAACAAATGTACTTTGTAAGAGGCATCACAAATGTCATGCACTTTGTAAGAAGGCAATTAAAATTTGTCAAGCCAGTGAACTTGCTCAACTTCATGTGAAAACATTTGGTGAAATGATGCCAAAAGTGTGTCTTCAAGTGCAGATGCTGCGCAATTGGTGTCATATCTTTCAAAGAGAAGCGGCCGACGTCCAGAGCTGTGAAACAGAAAGGATGGCATGTATAATTTAACAACGTTGTGGTACTGAACATCAGCCTAAGCAATGTCCAGCCTTTGGGAAACAATGTGCAAAGTGTTATAGGTAAAAATCATTTTTTGCAATAACAATGTTTTTCTAAAGGAAAAGTTAAACAAAAAGGGCAATCTGTCAAAATGATAGAGAAACTGACTTGTGCAATACATTCTTCTTCGCATGGTAACCTGTGAAAACAAGCTGGAATCTACAAGGAAAACACCAGTGGACACACTGGTGGAAAGTTATCAGTTAATGCACAGAGTCAAGAAGGGCGCTGTAAAAAATGACAAATGAGTAAGCACCACTACAGATCAATGGAAGCGCCTGGTCACTCTCAAGCTGGATACCGTGCTAAAGCAAACTTAATTAGCATGTTGGACATCAAAAAAATATGACAGAAAAGCCAAAAATCTAGAAAAAGCCAATACTTCAAGGACTACAATGGAAAAAGCATTGCCTCTTTAGGTATATGCAAGCTAAAAGTAACAGTGAAAGACAAAGTGCATCACTTACTTTTCTCTGTTGGGTGAATTATGTAGGAAAGTTCAATCTGAATATTTCTGCAAAAACGTCATGCCTACGAGAACTCCTACAAAAGACAACAGACTTTGGATGGACAGACAAACATGAGAGTGAATGGCAAAAGCTGAAAATATCATTAACCTCTGCACCCGTATTACAATTCTCTGATCCAACAAAAGAAAACCAAAGAGTCCACAGATGCCTCAAGAATGGTCTTGGTGGAGTTTTATTGCAAGCTGATGATGAGGTCTGAAAGCCAGTAGCATATGCAAGCAGATCCATGACTGATTCTGAGTGTCAATAGGCACAAATTGAGAAAGAGTGCTTGGGATTAGTCTTTGGCCTGGAGAAATTTCATAACTATGTATATGGCCTTCCTAGCTTTACTGCAGAAACTGATCATCGTCCATTAATTGCAACAATAAAAAAAAACTGAATGAAATGACACCAAGGATTCAAAGACTGATGATTAAATTACAGAGGTACGATTTCAATTCGGTGTATACAGCTGGCAAATACTTAGTGCTGGCAGATACCCTCTCATGAGCACCCACAAGAAACAGTGAGAGTACAACAGAAGGAGATGTTGAGATTCATGTGAGAATGGTGTGCACTGCGTTTCCAGTGTCAGATGCAAAGTCAAAGCAAATAGCTGAAGAAACCAAAAAAGATGCTGAGTTGCAAGCTGTCATCGACAACATGTGATTTTACCCAGAACAATTGTACCAGGAACTTTTTTCCCCAGGAACTATTTTCCCCCACAGACCTGTTGCTTTCTCGCGTTTCCACCGCTTTTCTAAAGTACCGTGAAGATTAGGCAAATAGTCTGGTGACGGGCCAAGCCTCGCAAGCCTGCGTGTTTCTCAATTCAAAGTCACGCAAATTTTGGACTTGCATCCTCGGTAGTTCGGACTTTGCGAGTTCGACTCGGGAGTGTGATCTCCTACGGACGAAACGACGCAAGTCCGGTAATTCTGCAAACAGCAGCGTTTCTTGATAACATCAGTCAGCTCAGCCTTAGCTACTGCAATTTTCCTCACTGTATATTTACAGTAAGGCGAGAAATATGATATTAAACACCACTGCCTCCCTTTCATTTTAATTTAAGCATAATAATAGCTGCGCAGAAATGTACTGCGTTCAGAGAGTATTGGCCTATATACAGCCTACAGGCTCTGCAGACTGCTCTAGGCTGATACATGAGCACTGAGCTCCCGCTGGTCGCGTGGAGCTGATCGTCTCCGAAATCGGCGAAACAGATGGAGCTGATCGTCTCCGAAATCGGCGAAACAGATTTTTAAATAGGTGCTGTCTTTATAAATAAACTGCAGATTTGAGTTTTAAACAATTACATTCTTGTATGAAATATTTTTAAAACTACATTTCATGATGCAATAACAGTAATATTTTGAAAATGATCAGAATAAATGGTGGCTGAAATCACAATGCCGCGTGAACTTAACCAATCAGCATGTTTTAGCTTCAAGTCCCGCTACGAAGTTCCGACCTTTGAAAAAGTACTACCTCATGAAAGCAGGGACTTTGGTGCGTTCAAGTCATCTCGTATCGATCAGATTTACGAAAGTTAAATGCACATGAACGCCACCACAATATCGTGAAATACCAGTGGAGGGAGCTCGATTTTCTTTAAGCCCCGATCTGTACGAAGCTGGGGGCGTGTCAGTGATAAACATGGCGGAATCAATGGATGCAACGGTCTGGAGTTGACGGTAAATTTTAATTGAATTTCAATGTTTACTAGTCTGTAAACTGTCATTTATCATGATCATCAAGTAATCTTGTTATAAGCAGCAAGTTAATGAATTACAACCTAAAAATCCTAACATTTGTGCACCTTTAGACGAAAAGGTTTGATTCCGCAAAACGTGCACATGGCTTTAACATTTTTTTTATCTCTCCGCTTAGCATTTTTCCATGATAACCAGTTGTAAGAAGGTTTTGGCTTCATCTTGCTTCGACCTAAACTGACTTGAACGCAGCACCTCACGCCGTCCAGCATCGACTTCCCTCCTCGTACGCATCGAAAATTCCCAGGAGGACTTGAACGCATTCATTTCTGAGTGGCATTTTTCTACCCGAACTTTATTTAGATCCTGGTTCCTGCGGTGGAAACACACCGAGTACCAGCCCAAAGTCCCTAGTTCCTGCAAAGTTCCAGCGGTGGAAACGGCTGTGCATATTGGATGGCCAGTGAGTTCATCTCCAAGATTCCAGGACATCAGAGGTGATCTATGTGTGTGAATGGATGGAATCTTTCAGAAACAAAAACAGAATCGCTCATTCCGCAAAGCTTGAGACATGACATACTACATAGAATTCACGGCTAGGTCATCTCGGTGTAGAAAAATGTAAGAGGAGAGCTAGAGAAACTTTTGGCCTAGAATAAACAAAGACATCGAAAAGATGGTGAGACAGTGTGAAACATGTCAAAAATTTAGAAAAAAGCAAACTAAGGAGCCAATAATAATACCGGATTTACCAACATCACCCTGGGAGAAGGTGGGAATGGATCTCTTTCCATCTGAAAGGCAATAACTACCTAGTGGTGATTGATTACTACTCAAATTACCCTGAATTGGCCTTACTCTGGGATATGTCTACAAAGTGTGTAATGATACATGCAAAATCAATTTTTGCAAGACATGGTATACCACAGACTGTCATCAGTGACAATGGCCCATGCTTCAGCAGCAAGGAGTGGCAAGAGTTTTCAGTGCAATATGACTTCAAGCATGTCACATCAAGTCCAGAATATACTCAGTCAAATGGCAAAGCTGAGAAAGGAGTTCACATTCTGAAGCAACTTTTGAAAAAGGCTGCTGACAGTAAATGATCCTTACCTTGCTCTGCTAAATAATAGAACCTCTCCGTTAGAGTGTGGTATGGCCCCAGCTGAGATGCTGATGAATCGGAAACTTCACACTACACTGCCCTCTTGTTCAAAACAAAAAGCAAATGTTAAAATAAAGCAGAAAGTCAAGCAACTGAAGTATAGACAAAAGTTCTACTATGACAGGGCTGCAAAGCATCTACAGCCATTGGTGAGGGATGATGTTGTCAGAATCAAAAGTGACGAGAATTTGAGCAAGAAGGCCACAGTTATGCAAGAAGCAGCTCCAAGATCTTATACTGTGAAAAACAGATGACGGACAAATCTTCAGACGGAATAGACGTGATATTTTAAAGACTGAAAAAGAAGTGAAAACCTGAATCATTGCAATGTGAAGTCTGAATCAGCTGCATTGTACACAACAAATGACTGCAACACTGATACGAGCATAGACACACAAACATCAAACAACCTTACATTCACACTTAGAAGATCTACAAGACCCATTAAAAAACCTGATAGATTAAATCGGTAAGAAACGGCTTAAAACGCGGGAATAAGAAAAATGTTCATGTTTGTAGTTCATCATTTGTATTAACTATATAAAATGTGTAAACATAAACTTTGAGTCAAAATGTTATATTGAGTGCAACTTAAGATCTGTTACAAAAGAAAACTAAGGTTAATTGTTTATGTTTCTTTGAAGAAAGGGGGATGTGATGATATTAATTGATTGTAGCTGTTACTGTAGGAAGCCACTAGATGGCACTGTGTTAAGTGTTATACGTTGGATACATGGCACTTAAGAATGAAGAAAAACAAAAACTGGGGTTGTGTTGTTAAGATGAATAAAGACAGACATGTTAAGACTGCACTGAGACATTTTATTTAAGGACTGAACAAAAACACATTGGGGGACATAATTACTGATTATAATGACTTATACTGTCTTTTTCTGCGTTGCATTGCATATCACGCCATGTAAACAAAAAAACCATGTCTGCATTTTTTATGATTTGAGAAACAACAAATCCTACTCTACTGCTCAAAACTCGCTTGAACTCATCATTGGCAAATTATTTAAATATAAAAAATGTACCTACAGGCTGTGAGTCAGAAGTGCCACACTGTCCTTGCAAAGTTTGAACTGCCCAACTTTATAGAAACAGCCATTGTGCCACAGAGGCATTGTAGGCTACTGGTTCAGGAAACAGTCCTCATCCTCAATAAAATGCACAGCACACATTAGAATATTTGGGTTGAACTGTTCTGGAACAGTGTTGAAATACAACTTATCCACTGATTTCTAGTCTTGTTCTTTTTTGGAAGGCCAAACAAAGTTTCACTTCAACAAAACACACAGCGACTCCACAACATGGCAGCAGCAGCGCTAAGCCTTTCTTTCTTTGGCGTGAGCATTTGGGCTACATGTGTTATACAAATCTTCCCACATAGTGAGTAGAGATGTGGGGGCATGTTAGAACAAGCTGTTTTAGGGGGGTGTGGACGAGTCTTAACTTTTATAAAGAATATAGGATAAAGAATATAAAGAACTCTTTGGATTTGAGACTTTAGTCTTTGCAACTTTTACAGATCTTCTCTCTCTCCATATTACTTTATGTGCTGTATGCTCTTTCTATGTCATCTGCTCCACAAGGATGCACTGTTTCTGTGTGTATTTAGCTTTGATTTGAAAATAAAACAGCGCACTCTTTGTGGTGTGGATGATATGAGAAGAGTGCAGACACAGCAAGACGCTGATATTGAGAGACACAGAGGAGACCAAGTGACAAAGGAATTATTGGAATAAAGTCAAGTATTTTTTTTCTTCATGTACAAAAAAGTGTTCCTGTTGCTCATATAACCCAGATTGCACGCCTGATGGCGGTATGGAGTATTCTTGACGACTGACTTTCATACCTTTCCTGGACCTTGACACTGTTATTTACTTGGCAGTCTATGGGACAGTCTCAAGCATATAGGTTTCATCCAAAATATCTTAAATTGTGTTCCAAAGATGAATTGAGCTTTTACAGGTTTGGATTAATGACAAAATTCCCTCATTTTGGGGTGGAGTATCCCTTAAATATAAATTAATGTTACCCTTCTTTTCAGGACCTCTGCAATTCGACTGGGCATGCTCTCAATCACCTTCAGGGCCAAATCTTGACTGATAGCAACCCATTCTTTCATAATAACTTCTTGGAGTTTGTCAGAATTAGTGGGTTTTTGTTTGTCCACCCGGATTGACCACAAGTTCTCAATGGGATTAAGATCTGGGGAGTTTCCAGGCCATGGACCCAAAATTTCAACATTCTGGTCCCTGAGCCACTTAGTTATCATTTTTGCCTTATGGCACGGTGCTCCATCGTGCTGGAAAATGCATTGTTCTTCACCAAACTGTTGTTGGATTGTTGGAATAAGTTGCTGTTGGGGGTGTTTTGGTACCATTCTTTATTCATGGCTGTGTTTTTGGGCAGAATTGTGAGTGAGCCCACTCCTTGATGAGAAGCAACCCCACACATGAATGGTGTCAGGATGCTTTACTGTTGGCATGACACAGGACTGATGGTAGCGGCTCACCTTTTTTCTTCTCCGACAAGCCTTTTTCCAGATGCCCCCAAACAATCGGAAAGGGGCTTCATCAGAGAATATGACTTTGCCCCCAGTCCTCAGCAGTCCATTCACTATACTTTCTGCAGAAGATCAATCTGTCCCTGATGTTTTTTTTGAGAGAAGTGGCTTCTTTGCTGCCCTTTCTTGACACCAGGCCATCTTCCAAAAGTCTTCGCCTCACTGTGCGTGCAGATGCGCTCACACCTGCCTGCTGCCATTCCTGAGCAAGCTCTGCACTGGTGGCACTCCGATCCCAAGTAGCTGGATCCTCTTTAGGAGACGATCCTGGCTGGTTGGACTTTCTTGGACACCCTGAAGCCTTCTTTACAAGAATTGAACCTCTTTCCTTGAAGTTCTTGATGAACCTATAAATTGTCGATTTAGGTGAAATCTTAGTAGCCACAATATCCTTGCCTGTGAAGCCATTTTTATGCAACGCAATGATGACTGCACGCCGCTTCTTTGCAGGTCACCATGGTTAACAATGGAAGAACAATGATTTCAAGCATCACCCTCCTTTTAACATGTCAAGTCTGCCATTCTAACCCAATCAGCCTGACATAATGATCTCCAGCCTTGTGCTCGATCAACATTCTCACCTGAGTTAACAAGATGATTACTGAAATGATCTCAGCAGGTCCTTTAATAACAGCAATGAAATGCAGTGGAAAGGTTTTTTTGGGATTAAGTTAATTTTCATGGCAAAGATGGACTATGCAATTCATCTGATCACTCTTCATAACATTCTGGAGTATATGCAAATTGCTATTATAAAAACTTAAGCAGCAACTTTTCCAATTTCCAATATTTATGTAATTCCTCAAAACTTTTGGCCACGACTGTACATTTGAATTTAATCTTTGAGTATTTTTTTTTTACATTAAGTACAGTTATGTAACTTTTGTTATAACACATTTTAATTTCATCTTTATTTAAGTTTTTCATTTACCTGTATGTAAGCACAGTGTAGTGTTAATGTTCAAACTGTGTATTTACAATGTTAAAGTGGCTGACAACAATAAATATTCTTATTAGGAATAAAACTGCCTTATTTTTGAACTGTGCAGAGCTGTAGCTGAATAGTTAGGCCTACTACGCTGCTGAAATTTAATGTTGGTCATTGTGGTGGTACATAGCCAAATATTTTCTGAAGAGGTTGGTATAAAAAGTTTAAGAACCACTGGTTTAAAGGAATGGTATAAAATGAAATCATGCATTTTAAGAACTTTTCTGTAAACCATTTCTTCTTTCCCCTTGTAGAGTCATAAAGTATCAAGCTTATTATTGGAAATTGGTAAGGAACTGTTCATCTGCTACATTGCACTGTCACTTCTGGTACAGATTCATTGACCTTTTGTGATAGATTGTGATTTTACTTAGTTTAATAAAAATGTACTAAATTTGATTTGACTTGTTTTACACTATATAGTTCTGATTAAACCAGTGTAACTGGGACTCTGAAAACACTGCTTGTGAATAATTTGTTAATATTGTAAACTTTCATCTGAATACATTAAATAAGTGTTTAATGAATAGTGTTGTGCACTTTGTTTACAACCCCACTGTATTTAGTGATTTGTTTTGCATTCAGTTTTAAGTTAAAAATATTTCACAATATCAAAGTTGATATTTTATGCGGATTTATTTTTGGTGTTTTTATTTATACAGGACAGTACAGAAAGCGGGAGAGAGTGGAGGAGACAGTATCAGAAAGGACCTAGAGCTGGGACACTTTCAAGAATCACCCGAAGCACAACCACAATATATGCACAAGCCTGTTGGTTCTAACATTTAGGGTCCCCCTCGGTAGAAATCACATTCTGCGTTCCCCTTGATAAAAAAAGACACAGTCTGGGGGGTTCCCCGCGTTAGAAATCACTTCCCCCCTCGGGGTGGCCCCTCTAACGCTGGGCCCTTGGAATCGTCCTAATCTTCCCTCCCCTTCGGCGCCCTCTGGTTGCCGGTTCCATTCTCAAACTGTTCCAACACATTTTCACTGCACAAATGTACAAATCTCTTGTAATGAGACACATTAGTAAAACATGTTTACTACAGAAACTATAGTTTTCCACCAAAATAAAAGATCAGCTGGTTTCAGTCATCATAAAGTACAAAGGTTTCTCTTGCAAGTGCAGCACAAAATATGCATATTATTTTACAAAAACCTTTAAATATTATTGTATTTGGATTGTTCATCTACAGGTTTTTAACAATAAATCCATGCAAAAACACTGCAAGCTAAAGTTTGGGATTATTTTCATCTGTTTTATACAGTATGTTTCCAAAATAAAACTGCTGTTTCACAATTTTGAGCATGTGGTAGTTTATAGAAGTTGATTGTGTAAAGCCATTGCTGCCAGTCATTTGACCTTTAAAATTTACAAAGTACAAATAAAATCAAAACACAAACCAATCTAAAATTGAACGTACAGTTTGTATTTACCCATGATGAAGGTAAGACATTCACCCATGATGAAGGTAAGACGGTAAAACAATGTCACAATATCAACGTTGATCCAATTTGCAAAATTTAAACATAATCCGTCGTTGATTCAACCATGGAACCCGACGCTGATTCAACGGTGAATCAATGTTGAAATGCCTACTGGGTCTTAAGTAATCTGTCAAACTGATGTTTTATTGTGAATATGAGACTGGACAGAAGAATCAATGCTGTATTAGATGCAGGTGTCAGCTCAGTACATCTCTCTCTCATAACACTACATAACACAATAAGCTGTTCACTTGAGTGAAGCAGACCAACATTCCTTTGCTAGTTCTGAAGTGACTTTTCTATTTAGTAACAGAGGTTTGGGCTCATCTGATAAACTGTCAACCTGAGATTTAAATCAGTGGCAGAAGGAACTCCTATTTATTTACATACGTGTGCTGTCAAACTTTTGTAAAGCCGCAATATCACACAAGTAGCCATGTGACATGGGTTCATATCAGAATCACATCTGTGCTGATATGGAGCCATTTTGCACAGCTACACTATAAAAAAAAAACTCCATAGCTTTTTCATAAAATAACTTTGGCAGCAGTGGTTGCTAGAATGACACACAACACTAAAATGATGCAATAAACATTCATTAAACAACAGAAGATGTACCATAAAACCCAAATGACTGATAACCCAAATAACTGATAACAAAATCTATTAAGGAACATGATTATTTAAACAAGATTCTTTCAAATTTCGAGTGTCACGCAGGGAATTCTTGGAATATCAGTTTGCAGTTTTTGATGGTTTTTAAAAGATATATTGATTTTACTTCTAAAAACTGTACAACTAACAGCATTTTGCTGTAAAATAATATGAAATGTCTGGTTAGATCTTTTACAACTTATTATAATAGCATGGAAACTGTTAATCTATATATTAACATTTTTTTCCCCATAAAGTCTTTACAATATTCTACATTTAGAATTACACAAATTTTTACAGTGTACCAGTAGCATGTTTAGGCAACATGCAAACCACGGGGGTCCCACGGGGGAACAGGACTGCCACTGATGGGATTTCCCTAACCACAGCTTCTTGCTTAGTGCCCTCAAAACTCTAAACATGCCCCCTGACAGCGACTCATATGATATTGGTCATAGATATGCTGTGTTCTTACATGCGTGCCATTGCCATCTGATTCTGAAAAGATTACTTTCAGTTAATTTGACATGGGACTATCTCTCTCTCTCTCTCTCTCTCTCTCTCTCTCTCTCTCTCTCTCTCTATCTCTGTTAAAGTTAAGTCTACGGGTAATTTTACATTAACATGAACGTATGAACAACGTCCACAATTAAATCAAGTAATAATTTAAAATTTTAAATGTTTGATGCAAAATATATAAAATAACAAGGCTATTGTTAAACACCAAATGTCAGAGCACATCTAGAGAAGAAAAGCATAGGGTTATTTTAACAGTTCAATCAAGAGCTCACAGGTTTGATTCTGACAGTATCACCAGGAAACACCTGCGCTGTTGGTTGGAAGCATCTATCCGATCTGTTAAAAACTGTTTTACATAAACAGCCATTTCAGTTTCACTTGAGCTCATATGACACAGAATAAAGATAAAGCAACATGATATCAGAATATAAATAGAACAATCTCCTCATTTACTGCAACTAAACTTTGTGTGTCTGTGTGTGGTGTTTCTAGTAGTGTCATTGTGAATGAAGTTCAGTATAGCTAAGGTTTAAGTGAAAGTGTTGTTTTTGGCAGGAAATAAAATAATGATGGCATTACTAGGGAAAGATGCATTAAAATACACACACCAATTGCAATAATATTCAAAACATGCAACAAATTACACAGAATTGTGACAGTGTAAAAAAAAGGTGAATCTTTATATCATAGTCAGGTTTCCCCCTTAATATTGTTGTGCATTATTGTCATTTAATATTTATTATAAAGCCCTAATCTTACTTTTGTGTGTGTATATAAGATTTAAAAAGTGCAAAATGGTTACATACGATGGCAGTGTGTGTCACGCTGTAGTGTAGTCTATGGGCAGGTAATAAATACAGAATTTAATAGTCTCTTTTTGATTATTTTACTGTATGAAGTCTTGAGGTGAAAATGATGATAGAAAAAAAATCTATTTGATTGCACATGATGGATTCACTGATCATTAATTTACAGATGCTTCTGAGCTTTTTGTAATGGGTTGAAATACTGTGCCCCAGTTAGACACAGAGAGAGACAGTCCATAACAAAAAACAAAGACCCTGTTATCAGAGCACACACATTTATCTGACCTCAATGAAAAAGCGGGTTGTAAAATGTAGGTATAGTTTCAAACTTAAAACTAAATGAATTAACGAATGAATGAATGAATGAATGAATGAATGAATGAATACTATAATTAATATTGCACTATAAATGTCCGAGGACTGCTTTAAGTCAGTGTTGTTAGCCCACTACATTTAATTGGGGGAGGAAAAACCTTGTCTTTGAAAATAAAACAAAATACACTGCCTAGCCAAAGAAAAGCCACCATTTGAATTTAAACAAGCGAATACTTAAGATTTTAAGGTTTGAATTATTTTTGCAGTGATTGATATGTTTCTGGCATGTTGTATGTTTAGCAACAATTCTCTTAATCCTAACTGTAGCTTTTTATTTTCTCAGACAACCATGATGGAAGATGTACACATGTACATATTACAGGATGACAATGATAAGATTCATTAGGTGCTCAAACTGTGAAAGAGTCTAAAGCTCTTTTAGATTGTTTTATTGAATGAAGTCTTAAGGTGAAAAATGATGACAGAGAAAATCTATTTTTGCTGCACATTATAGATTCACTATTGTGATATTAATTTACAGATGCTTCTGAGCTTTTTGTAATGGGTTGAAATACTCAGCCCCAGCCACTGTATACACAGACAGACAGTCCATAACAAAAACAAAGACCCTGGTATCACAGCACACACATTTATCTAACTTTTCATCAGTAACTTAGGATCACTATATGACTTCTCAGTGCCAATATGCCTAAAAAAAGCAAGTTTAAAAATGTGGGTATAATTTCAAAATTAAAACAAACAAACAAACAAACAAACATAAGTAAAACATGCATACATACAGAAAATATTCTAAACCATAAATAATATGCTGCACTATACATGTTTGTTGAGGACTGATTTAAGAAGTCAGTTTTGATAATTTTAACTGACTGAAAAAAGCTGCTCTATTGAAAATACTAAAAAATACACTTAGAGTCAGCTTGCAGACATTCGTGTTTGAGATGAGAACTTAATTATTTTGTGCAAAGTCTAAGCAAAATTCAGCATGGTCATCAAAATTTTATGTGATTTGATCACGTTGCAAGAAATTTTTCAAATACACCGCCTGGCCAAAGAAAATATCATAATTTGATTTAAAGCAAATACTTACAATTTTAGGATTGAATTATTTTTGCAGTGGTTCATATGTTTCTGGCATGTTGTATGTTTAGCAGCAATTCTCTTAACGCTTTTATTTCTCAGACAACCATGATGGAAGATGTACCCATGTAAATATTCCAGTATGACAAGATTCATCAGGCTCAAACTGTGAAAGAGTGATTCAGGGAGCATGAGAAATAATTTTCATACATGAATTGGTCACCACAGAGTCCTGATCTTAACCCCATTGAAAGCTTCCAGGATGTGCTGGAGTAGAAAATAACACAATCTAAAGCACAATATGGCTGAATAATGTTGGGATAACTTAAATATGTAATCTTTACTTATTAAAATTGCATCTGATTTTACACAAAATACTTTATATTTAAACTATATGAATGAGAAAGGAAACTGTGCACCCAAACCAATTGTGTGGAACCAGTGGCCAGAATTCAGTTGATTAAATCAACAACAACAACAACAACAACAAAAAGTCTGCGTTTTATGGGGTTTATGAAGTGAAATGTTTCACTGTGCCCACCCCATGCACAGTGAAACATGCTTCCTCAAAAACTCGTGAGGCTTTACACACAGCAGCACAATTTCCTTCTGCTGCAGCTTCTTCTAAAGAATATTTTTTGCTGTCTAATGTCATACATTTATTGAAACTGCTAAGGTTTGTGTATCTGTGTGTGATATTAATAGTGTAATTGAGAAATAAAGTTCAGTGGTTAGATTTTAAGTGAAACTGTTGTTTGACAGGAAATATGATGATGGTATATTAGGGAAAACATAAAATTAAATGAACACAATAAATGCAATAGTATTCACAAAATGCAGAGAATTACACAGAATTGTGACAGTGTACAAAAAGGTGAATCTTCATATCACAGTCAGGTTTCCTCCTTAACATTGTTTTACGTTATTGTCATTTGATATCTATTATAAAGTCCTTATTTTACTTTGTGTGTGTGTGTGTGTGGTCTGTGTGTGTGTGTGTGTGTGTGTGTGTGTGTGTGTGTGTGTGCTTGTGTATGTAAGATATAAAAACTGCATAATGGCTACAGATAAGGGCAATTTGTGTCAAAATTTAGTGTAGTCTATATGGTCATGTAATAAATACAGATTTTAATAAGCTCTTTTTGATTATTTTACTGAATGAAGTCTTAAGGTGAAAAATGATGACAGAGAAAATCTAATCTATTTTTAAGCTGCACATTATAAATTCACTATTGTGGTATTAATTTACAGATGCTTCTGAGCTTTTTGTAATGGGTTGAAATACTGTGCCCCAGCTCCCCCCGTATACACAGACAGACAGTCCATAACAAAAACAAAGACCCTGGTATCACAGCACACATTTATCTAACTTTTCGATCAGTGACTTTATAGGATCACTATATGACTTAGTGCCAATATGCCTAAAAAAGCAAGTTTAAATAATGTGGTTATAATTTCAAAATTAAAATAAACAAACAAACATAAATAAGTGAAACATACATACATACATGCAGAAAATATTCTAAACCATAAATAATATACTCCACTATACATGTTTGTTACATACATTCATGTTTGAGATGAGAACATAATTATTTTGTGCAAAGTCTAAGTGAAATTCAGCATGGTCATCAAAATTTTATGTGATTTGAACACGTTGCAAGAAATTGTTCAAATACACTGCCTGGCTGAAGAAAATTCATCGTTTGGATTTAAAGCAAATACTAAAGATTTAAGCATTGAATTATTCTTGCAGTGGTTCATATGTTTCGTGCATGTTGTATGTTTAGCAACAATTCTCTTAACTCTAACTGATACAGTGTGTAACTTTTTATTTCTCAGACAACCATGTTGGAAGATGTACCCATGTACATATTCCAGTATGACAAGATTCATCAGGCTCAAACTGTGAAGGAGTGACTCAGAGAGCATGAGAAATCATTTTCATACATGAATTGGTCACCACAGAGTCCTGATCTTAACCCCATTGAAAGCTTCAGGATGTGCTGGAGTAGAAAAATAACACAATCTAAACATGTATCAAAAAAAAATCATAATCAAAAATAAATGTTAACATGGCTGAATTATTTTGGGATAACTTATACTCTGTACTTAACTGAAATTACATCTAATTAACACAAAATACTTATATTGAAACTATATGAATAAGAAAGGAAACAAATTATGCAGAACCAGTGGCCAGAATTCAGTTGATTAAATCAACAACAACAAAAATGTCTGTGTTTTACAGAGGTTTGTAACGTTTCACTGTTTCACTGTTTCACTTAACATTGTTGCACATTATTGTAAATATTACATCCATTAAAAAAAAAAAAAAATATATATATTTATCTTTGTGTGTGTGTGTGTGTGTGTGTGTGTGTAAGATCTTAAAACTGTGTAACACTTTATAATAAATTTCATTAATAAATAATTAACAAACATTATATTTAACTAATCATTACTTAATATAAATTCACATATCTAGAATTATGAGATAATATGCTTGTTAATGATACATAATGAACTTATTTAATTTAACAGATCATTATTTAATGTAAATCGAAATGCTTACAAATGTCATCAAACTTTCAATTCATATGATAATGCATTTTTTTTTAAATCTTCAAGTTATTTTCACAGATGATTTACAATTATTAAAAGCTTCATTAATAAATCATTAACAAACATTATATCATGCTTAAAGGATCATTAATTAATGTTTACAAATGTCATTAAACTCAATGTGTTTTAAAAATCTACAAATGATTTTAACAGAAATTATACAATGATTACACATTTGTTAATGTACTTTGAATGCTTACAAATGCCATTAAACTTCAGTTCACATATTAGATATTGCTCTTTTTTACATTTAAACATTTTGTGAAAATATAACTTAATTAGTCATTTTAATCAATTCATAAATTATTAATGTTAGTGTATTCATTAACTCATAATCACAGTATGTAAAGGTCATTTATTTGGTCTTGGTTTGTTGTGTAGACTTCCTATTTGCACATCTTATCAAGAAATTATTATTTATTTTTTTCATTTATGAAAAAAATGCAATATAAACAGACTGAATCATGTTGCCTTGTAGTGATCACATTGCCTCCTTTACATTGCTGACCCCTTACTCAACCCTTAAACCTACCCACACACCACACCTGAGTCTAACCTTACGCGTAACTCACCTCAATAACAGCAAAAGTGTTGTGCATTAGCAAAAGCTTTTAATCAACGTATACCATCTGTTAAAATAATTTGTAGAAATTCAAAACGTGCAGGATCATTTTAATTTACATGAAATGTTAATTATTAGGTCATGTTTAATACATTTATTAGTAAAGATTAACTAATTATTTCACGTTTCTGGATATGTGAATATATATTAATTAATGATCAGTTACGCATTACATAATGTTTAGTAATGATTTATTAATGAAAGCTATTATAAAGTATTACCCAGAATTTAATATGCTCATTTTAATTATTATTTCACTGTATGAAGTCTTAAGGTGAAAAATTATGATGAAGAAAATCTATTTATGCTGCGCATTATAGATGTACTATTGTGATCATTAATTTACAGTTGCTTCTGAGCTTTTTGTAATGGGTTGAAATACTGTGCCCCAGCTAGACCCGTAATACACAGACAGACAGTCCATAACAAAAACAAAGACCCTGGTATCACAGCACACACATTTATCTGACTTTGGATCAGTGATCGCTACATTTTCATAATGACTTATCAATGTCGCTATTTAGTAATATGTCTGAAATAGCAAGTTTAAAAAATGTGGGTATACTTTCAAATTAATAATAACAAAAACAACAAAAATTGTATATGATATGATCACGTTGCAAGAAATTGTTCAAATACACTGCCTGGCCAAATAAAAGTCGCCATTTGGATATAAAGCAAATACTTAAGATTTTAGGACTGAAACTCTTAACCCAAACATAAACACTATCCTTTCATTTATCATACACAGCACCACTATTAAACATAAACCAAACAACACATACCATTATAACAATAATAAACTGTGAAAGAGTGACTCAGGGAGAGAGGTTCGACTCTCCGAATGTCAAAGATAACTTAAACAGAGCACGCAATATTTCATATACATCTGATTAAACTATGTGAACTGTGAACCCAAACAAATTATGTGCAACCAGTGTCCATTATTCAACTGAGCAAAAATCCAACAAAAGTATCCATATTTTATTGGGGTATATGAAGTGAAATGTTTCACCGTGGCCACTCCATGCCATTAGGCAGTAAAGGCTTGTGAGTTTATTTAAAGGGAATGATTGTGGTGGTGGGGAGTCTATGCAACAGAGCGAATTGTTTTGCTAAATCAAAAACTGCGCCGTCCGCGGAACCATTTAGTGTATGTGCAGCAGAGGTGGGTAGTAACGAGTTACATTTACTTCGGGGGGTGGGGGGGGGTCTGTACTTTTACTTCGTTACTGTGGGCCAGGCTCCTCTCGTTACATTATCTTAGTGCAATTTAAGTTATAAATGCTTCAGTTTAATCCAAACGCTCCATCTACTTTTCTCTGGGCAATGAGTGATGCTCATTCGCGAATGGTTCATTCTTTTGAGTCAATTCTATTCAAAGGCTTGATCAAACCAGTTGGCTAACCAGTGAATTGATTCGTGAATCAGTGTGAATGATTCGTTCAGTTCCCTGCCGCGCGCGCTGAGCGTCTGAAGCGGTTCTCACTCAGAGTTGTAACAGAAAGTTTAAGAACATCAAGAGCGTTGAAGACGTGGCTTTAGCTCTCCACTGAATTGAAAGCAAATCTGCAAAGGATATTGTTTGATAGCGATGAAGATCTTTATTAGATGAACACAGCGTGTGGTGTCTACGGTTCGACAGGTATAACTTAGGCTACATTCGATTACATTACACGTTACCACTATGACATTAGTTTGTTGTACGTGTAACTTATAACAGAGGGGAGCCAAGTTGAATGCAGCTTCCAAGAGATGAAAAAATAGCCGATTAATATTTTCCATATTTGATACAATCACACAGGCGTGAGAACGTTCAGCGAGTCATATCATCAGCTGCTAAATCCAGATCTGCGTTCGCTGTCTGGCGCTGAGCCAGAGACAGACGCGTTTTTACAGCACTGCGCATTATAACCAATCACACAAGATTCTGTTGTGCTTTAGAATGCATTTGCCAATCAAAGGTGTTCCGATGAGTCATATCTAAAATCCCGGTGCTTCCTTCACTCGCTCGCTGACTGAATCCCTCTTTCTGGCGAATTCTCTCGTCAGAAACAACAAAGAGCAGAAGTGTATTAATCTGTAAATAAGATATTGATTTTACAATGTTAACAGTTTCAGTGATTTTAATGGGTGTTTTTGAGAGCGATTGAACTCTAGACTGTCAGTGAAAGTGTTCTTTGATAATGTAAATGTTATATGCTCTCTTTCTGTATAATGAAAGATTATTAGCCTAACTTACAACGTTTTTATATCACATTAACTTTCAATGTTATATTCACATTTAATATAAAGATATGAAATATAAAAATATGTAATGGCATGATATCCATATCTGTTACTTAAGTAAACAGACAGGTTTTTATGCATAAAGATTACATTATTAGTCTACTTTGACCATCGCATATTCTCTAACATAATCTATATGAAGGTGAGAATCAGATATTTCATGATATAGTTCATGCGTCTGGGAATGTTTCTAATAAAAATGAACATAAATAAATAATGCTTAATAATAATTTTCCAATATGCTGTTGTAGCTCCTGTGTGTCACAGGACAACCCCCCCCCCCACTCATGCCCCCCAAAAATAATGAGTGCATGACTTCCCTGCTTATACATTAAATAAAAATTATTATTACATTAAATAAGCTGTCACAGAGTATGAAATAAATACCCTCCATACCCGCGTTAGCCCTGTTCCAGGAGGAATGCCTTTGCCTAGACACAATTAATATTTATATTTCCACAATATTTCCACAATATTTACGCTTGCAGAAATATACATTTGTTTACATTTTGCAGAACAGAAAGATCCGTCAGTGTGCATTTGGTTCGTTATGTTCAGATGTTCGGTAACTTAGCGGTCATGTGAGGAGTTTTCACTCTTTTCTGTGTCAGAGGTTATTTATACATATATTATACATACTTTAAAATATTATTTATTTCAGTAATGCAAATCAGAATTTTCATCAGCTATTACTCCAGTTTTCAGAGTGATGATCCTTCAAACAATAATTCTAATATATTGATTTACCAGTGCTGGAAACAGTTTTGCTGCTTAATATTTTTTTGGAACCTGTGACATTTTGTTTAGGATTATTTGATGAATAGAAAGCTAAAAAGAACATCATTGATAGTAAATCAACATATTGGAATGATTTCTGAAGGATTATGTGACACTGAAGACTGGAGTAAAGGCTGATACACACACACACACACACACACACACACACACACACACACACACACACACACACACACACACACACACACACACACACATTACATGCATTTTGTCTATATATCCAAATAAAAATAGACTATAGATATTCAGTACATGATCCAAAGTAACTAGTAACTAACTACTTGAGTAGTTTTTTTATCCGATACTTTTTTACTCAAGTAACTATTCAGACTAGTACGTTTACTTGAGTAAATATTACTCACATAAGTACTCATAAGTACATTTACTTTTACTTGAGTACAGTTTTTGGGTACTCTACCCACGTCTGATGTGCACTATCATCAACCCTGCTTGTAGAGGAAATTAAGACACTGTGGAAAATATATTATAATAATATGACCCTTTAAAAGGCAAGTGAAGACACACTGCCAGTTAGTGATATGCATGATACGGGCAAGAGGTTGCAGGTTCTCACACTCATTTCGAAATTACATGAAATATCCAGGGCTGGATTTAGTTTGCAATTCGGATTCTTTTTATATGATCCTGTGGGTCCTGATAAATGCAATTTGAGCTTTCTAGGTGGAAAGCACTCTCAGCAGAATGGTTTTCTTTAGGCCGTTTTTTTTTTTTTTTTTTTTTTTTTTGTAAAGCTGTCAAATTATTAAGCAGGGTCTCATATAGTTGTTTTTTTTTTTTTTTCGCTTGTATTTTATGTGGTGACCACTGCGAGGTGCTCTGGGAATTCTTTTTCGGTTTTCTTCCCTGACGTGATGTATGTTGCAAAGCGAAAGTAAAACTTAAAAACAAGTTCGTTGCTCTGACAGGAAAGAGTTCCGTGTCTTTAGATAAAATCAACACTTCTTTTATAAAGAACACAGCGCTTTCTCACATAACGTACTGAACCAGCGCCTGCATAGAATGAATAATCGATTCTCGAGCCATTGATTTCAACCAATTCAGCACCACTGCGATGGACAGCGCCTGATAATGTCGCACGTAAGAAGTTGTATACCTCACCCAGACAGCAACATAGTGTTTGCCCAGATCCGGCCCACATCTGGCCCGTGTGAAATCTATGCGGGCAGGTTTGGGCCGGATCTAGGCCAACATTGGTTGCTGTCTGGGTAAGCAGCCTCCTAAGGTATAGTTCGGGGAACACGCCGAGAACAGGTACAACTTTAGTTAAGGCATACCTTTAGAGTCTTCATAGAGTGCTAAGAAACAGCGTTTTCGTGAAACCCAGCCAGTATGTTTGCAGAATCAGAAATATTGTTCTATTAAAAAATAAAAAATAAAAATAAAATAAAATTTCGTTCGCTTTGCTCGGTGAATGTTTCAACGTGCTCCTTTTGATTTCGTGATATATTTAATATATAATATAAAATATTTAATAAATAATACTCTCGTCACATAGATTATATACACATGTAAAAAACAGTGTCCCCATATATATAACACAATAATAAAAACGGACAAAAAATAACCACTCTACACTTCTGGTGTTTATAAAGCAGAGTAAGAGAAATATCAGACTTTTCAAGAAATTCTTGTAAAGGTGATTCAAACAACAAATAATCCAACATGCAGAAAATCATATATGGTGCTTTATGGCGCATCAAAATGATCAATGAAAATAAAGTACTGCACGAAGACCAATTTCTAGCCAACTTTTCGACGAATTTTTCACATTGTATTAAATGACATTAAAATTCCAGAAACTCTAACAAGAAGAATCATTGCTTGAGAACTGCATATCAGTTGGTTCCATAATCCAAAACTTAAATATCGAAATCGCATCAAAAGTGTATTAGTAGGCTCCTGGGGAAGACAGACCAAGACGCTTCAGGGTGACCTTGGCTTTAGCTCCGCCTCACTGGCGCGTCACGGTACTGGACTTTTAGCATTGAAATCACTTCAATCTATATTGAAATGTGTGTCTCCTGTCAGTGGCAGCTGTCATTTTGTCTGTACATACATTTGTAAGTGATTGATTTATTAATTTAATAGTTTGCTCATAATTTAATCTAGCTATTTTATTTAATGCCGTTTAGCTTTGAATGTCGATCTATCCATTCTCTATAAGGAGCATCTTGTGCCTGTAGATTTGTATTTGATTCATCTTAAGCTCTATTCAGTGCTTAACATGTTTGGTCATTTTAGTATTACTAAATAAATAAACAAATAGACTAAATAAATATATATATATATATATATATATATATATATATATATATATATATATATATATATATATATATATATATATATATATATTATATATTTAGCAATGATTAAACATGATCATGAGAATTTGAATTACAGCAAATGCTTCAATAAAAATAAAGTGAATTTACATGTAAAGTGTTCTGAGACTTCTGTCAACACTGGAGTAAAAGGCACAGATTGATAAACATAATGAAGGATGTCCCATTATGCACACCATAGTTGATAAGAGTGTGCCAGAGTGTAACCCTGGTGTAATAATAATCCCCTTATTTGAAATGTTTACATCACTGTGTTTTTCCTCAAAATGGAGGTCATTCAAGTGCACTCCTGCTGAGCTCACATCATAACAAAAAAATCACATTACCTCACCACACCAATCTAAGAGATGATCTTTTCGAATAAAAATAAATCTTCAGTATAAGGAGACCCGAGTATGTTTTCTTTTAATCAGTAACAACACAATACACAGAAGGCCATATCATACAAGAACTGGATTAAAATAGCCTATAATTTATCCCAAATCAATTCATTAGTTGAGTCAGTAGATCTCAAAACTTTTATATTCATTTCTGAAAGAAAAAAAGAGACAAAAGTTGTAAGCTCTGTTAACAGTTTAGTACTGGCTTTAAATATTAACTTTTAGTTAGTTCGTTTGGTTTTGATTCGTTTATGATAAGAATTTATGCACTCTCAGAAAAGTAGGTGCAAAAGCTGTCACTGGGTTGGTACCTTTAGGACATAATACACCTTAATTTACCTCTATAAGGTGCACATTAGTAAATTAAAGGTACATAATACTACCTCACGTGCATACGTTAGTATTATTAATGGTAGTCTACATATTTGTACCTCTTTTTTTTCTTTTTGCACCGGTGACAGTTTTTATACCTTTTTTTTTTTCCCTAAGAGTGTGCTGCTGTCACGTGACGTGTGTAACGCAGTCAGGAGGTGAACGAACCATTTCTCTTTCTGTATGGAGCCGACATGAGCCTGCCACATGACAACCGAACGAAAGTCCAAGTCGAGTTGTGAACTAATGCTTTCAGTTTCTAATACTTTATCTATTAAGGGTGTATTATTACGATTTCGTTGTTCGTATCATGGGATCCAGGTTTGCACAAATGGGCATATAGCCTGTCACCGTTATGGGAAGGCTGTTTCTTCCATTTCAGTGAATTATCTGAGGTATATAATTTTGTTTCGATAGTAGAAAGGGTCCGAGACAAGGCTAAAAAAATCAAATCTTCACACAAAATGCATTTCAAAACTCAGTTGGTCATATCCTAACTGCATCTTCGGCTTCGCTTGAGGACTCGTGACTGTAAAAGACATCAATGTAAATAGTTTTCACCACTGGAGGGCGCAAGGGTAAGCAAAATACAAAAACAAGTAGGCTACGTTTATGACCTTGCATGAAGTGCATTTGGAGGACTTTGCTTTTTAGCGTCATATGCACTCAGGAACTGAGAATCTATATGAAATAACACACACACACACATACATATATACATTATATATATATATATATATATTAATAACCACATTACCTAAGACTTATTATTTTCAAGACTTACATTACCCATAACATTTATCAGCTTTTTAGTAGGGCTAAATGTTAAGAAGTGTACTTTTTTAATAAACGTTTATATACCTAGTGATCGAATAAAGTTAGGAGCCTAATAAGTTTTTTCCAAGTTTGTAGGTGTCCAGGTACAAAAACCGAATAATTAAATGTAAAATAGCACTGCATAGTCCTCACTGTAAAAATTAAATATACACTCTGCTATAGTTTAGAAAATGATAATAAAATATGCCAAGAACTTAGAGATAAACTGTCAGAACAAATTCATCTTGATAATTTCATAACTTTGATAGAAAGATGTGTAATCGATTACAATCAACCAAAACTTCAGACAACTGTTAGTATGACAGTATTTACACAACTATCAATACTTTGTTGACCAATTACC
Organism: Cyprinus carpio; assembly: GCF_018340385.1. Taxonomy (NCBI): domain Eukaryota; kingdom Metazoa; phylum Chordata; class Actinopteri; order Cypriniformes; family Cyprinidae; genus Cyprinus; species Cyprinus carpio. The sequence goes on from NW_024879195.1 coordinate 891,683, forward strand.
AAGCAATGCTTAACTTTGTTCAGTCTGTGGTGTGAAAAGGTTACATTAATAATTCAGGAAAGTACGTAAGCAAAACATGGTGAGGTCAAAGTGTCTGAACAAGGGTTGGTCCCAATATATTTTTGTTGTTGTTGTTTATAATATTTATTATATATATATTTGCAATTTCACTAGTAGTCCACTGTATGAAGAATTTTTGGGTGTAATGTGTCACAGTTCGCTTTATTTTGCTATCCTCACTTGAATCATTTATTTTGCTATCCTCACATGAATTCTAGCACCTACTGGAAAATATATAGGCCTATATATATATATATATATATATATATATATATATATATATATATATATATAGTGTATATGGTGTCTGAATAACTCTTGGTTTGACTGTGCATTTGTTAAAACTACAAAGGAAGTAATTCAGTCAAGAGCAGTGAGTGATTTTATTTCTTTCATTTCTTTGATAAACATTACAGCAAGCAGCTAGTAGCTAAATTAGGCTGGGTTACTTAATTCAATTCAATTCAAGTTTATTTGTATAGCTTTTAATGCATACAAATCATTACAAAGCAGACTTTACAGAAAATTAAGTTTCTACAATATTTAGTAAGCAATACGTAACTGAA